>NC_082727.1:38087008-38390038 GCF_030144855.1 Hypanus sabinus | reverse complement strand
GAGTGACAGGGAGGCAGTCACAACCAAGTTGCAGGAGGCAGGTGGCTGGGTGACTGTCAGGACAGAGAAAGAGATTAGGCAGATAGTGTTGAGTATGCCTGCGGCCATTCCCCCAATAACAAGTATATTGCTTTGGACACTGATGGAAGGGTCGATCTACTGGGGGAAAGCCCCAGTGACCAGGTCTCTGGCACTGAGTCCAGTTCTGTGGCTCAGAAAGGGACAAGGAGAGTAGGAGAGTGGTAGTGATAGGCGTGGAGTGATGCATTTTGGAAGGATGAATCTGAATGCAGAGCACAGGTTTAATGACGCGACTCTGAGCAGCGAGGATCAGGGCTATGGGATCCATGTCAAAGATCCTTCAAAGCTGTTGCACAGGTCATTAAGAAGATGTATAGTATTTTCACCTCCATTAGTCCAGGGATTGAGCTCAAGAGCCACAAGATGGCGTTGCATTCCGATAAAACTGGTTAGACCACACATGGAGTATTGTGTTCAGGTTTCGTCGCACCACTATACAGAGGATGTAGAAACTTTAGAGAGGGTGCAGAAGAGATTTATCAGAATGTTGTTTGGATTAGAGAGCATGTCTTATTGAGTAGGTTAAGGCTTTCTCTTTGGGGCAAAAGAGGGTGAGAGGTGACTTGATAGAGATGTACAAGGTCATAACCAACATTGATTGAGTGGTCAGCCTTTTTCCCAGGACGAAAATGGCGAGTATGAGGATTAATGTGATTGGAGGAAAGTATAGGGGGGTTTTCTGAGGTAGGTTTTTATACAGAGTGGGAGGTGCGTGAACTGTGCTGTCAGGGCTGGTGGTGCAAGTAGATATATAGGAACACAAGAGATCCTTAGATAGGAACATGGAGGAATGAAAAATGGACAACTATGTGGGAGGAAAGCAATAGATTGATCATGGAGAATGTTAAAAGGTCAGCACATGATCCTGGCCAAAGTGCCTGCACTGTGTTGTACTGTTAAATATTTTATGTTCTGACTAGATTCCTTAGGCACCCCATCAACAGTCTAGATCAGGTCAGGGATTTGAAAGATTGCAGGGCACGTTTGGGAAAACAGCAGAAATATGGTGTCTGATGAGTCTAAATGGAATAACTCGTTCGTCTTCACTTGACTGGATATCACAGCTCCTCTCTTCCGGGCTATGTCATGGCTGAAGCATTAATTGAATCTCCACACAAATTAGTTACTTCCTAGGAAGCAATCATCCTCGTGAGTACAGCAAAATTTACTGTATTTTTTATGGTTTGCTTGTGGGACTACTAGTTCTGCCCATAAATGGTTGGATTTGGTGTTAGCAATGTAGATAGCTCTGTGCTGTAGATTCATTCTGCTGGTGTACCACGATAAGCTGGACTTTACGCTCTCCCTGCGTAACTTTCTGCAAGACGGATATCCTTATTAATGAACTTCAATATTTCGTACACAATACTAAAGTCTTATTTGTTCTTTCAGACTGCCACATCAAAACAGAGAAGCTATCTTGTCTTTTCTATTTACTTCCAAAGCTACAACACATCTGAATATCCACTAATTTTCATTTCGTGATTTGTGGGAGCTCACTGCCATGTTTTCTATTTTACAACAACATCTATTTCTTCCCCCCGCCCTCCCCCCCATCCCTTCCCACCGATCTCCCTCCTGGCACTTATCCTTGTAAACGGAACAAGTGCTACACCTGCACTTACACTTCCTCCCTCACCACCATTCAGGGCCCCAGACAGTCCTTCCAGGTGAGGCGGCACTTCACCTGTGAGTCGGCTGGTGTGGTATACTGCGTCCGGTGCTCCTGCCCTGTCTGCCAGAGAAAGCAGGATTTCCCAGTGGCCACACATTTTAATTCCACGTCCCAGTCCTATTCTGATATGTCTATCCATGGCCTCCTCTATTGTCGAAATGAATCCAAACTCAGGTTGTTCACTCCGCCTGTTCTCCATCTCCCTCTGGTGTTTCCCTCCCCCTTTCTTTCTCCCTAGGCCTCCTGTTCTTTCCCTTCTCCAGCTCTGTATCCCTTCTGCCTTTCCGGCTCTTAGCTTCACCCCAGCCCCTCAGGTCTTCTCCCATGACTTCGCATTTCCCCCTCCCCCTCCTACTTTCAAATCTCTTACTATCTTTTCTTTCAGTTAGTCCTGACAAAGGGTCTAGGCCCGAAACGTCGACTGTGCTTCTTCCTATAGATGCTGCCTGGCCTGTTGTGTTCCACCAGCATTTTGTGTGTGTTGCTTGAATTTCCAGGATCTACAGATTTCCTCGTGTTTATCTATTTCTAAAAGCCAGTTGTATTGATAGTAGAGTTGTACTTAGTGGCTTCCTTAGGTTGTGCATACTTGTAACTTGACCGTCATGCACTTGCGGGTTAGACTATGTGCGAAGCCAGAAAGACAATCATGTATTTCAAAGTTTTGATGAGCTACATGGAGGATATTTTTATAAAATCTCAAGTAATATATGTGATCAGATATTTAGCATGCTGAGAGTATGGTTGGGTTCATTAGAAATGGATTTTTGATGCATATGATGTTCATTCACATAGTGACAGCATGCCCGGATAAGACCTCAAGGTTGAGGCAAGCTTCAGTATTTTTTAAGGTCTCACTCACTTTTCAGCTGCTGCTGGAGATTTTGAAGTCTTAACAAGATGTTTTTTTCTGTAATAAATGGGACCCTCTTATCTTTTCCCGCCTCACTGTCACAAAATCACTCACTAACCCTTCAATAATCTCAATGAACCACTCTCCTTCCACAGCATTTCTTTAAGTAATTGCAAGATGCACAACATTTGCTGCTTTAACAGATTCACAGTATTTCTCACATGTACATCGAAACACACGGTAAAATCTGTCATTTGAAGGCTAACAACATCTGAGGATGTTCTGGGGGCAGCCTGCATGTGTCGCTATGCTTCCAGTGCCAATATAGCAAACTCACAATACACTAATCTTCCCGTTTGTCTTTAGGATGTGAGAAGAAATCAGAACTTCCACGAGCTCACTGGGAGAACACCTTACAGACAGTGGTAGGAATTCAATCCCGTTCACTGGGCTGTAAAGTCTTTTACCTCTGTAAGAGAAAATGCTGGCAGCATCCAACAGTTTGGACAAAATCTGTGGAGAGTGAAACACATTCAATACTTCACATCAAATATTCTTGACAATATTTGCATCTTTTTGGATTTAACTTACTGTCCTTTTACCTGCTCCCCCCTAGTATTGAATGACTAAAACCATCCTTGCAGATGAAGCATCAGTTCCCTTACATTTGCTTTTATCCAGCATTCCCATGATGTGATTCCCTCTACATTGTAGAATCTAATTGTAGCTTGGCTTATTGTTTGGCTTAGCTTGGAGCTGTGATGTTGTGGCCATTACAGAATCTTGGATGACTCCGGGGCAGGAATGGTTACTTCAAGTGCCCAGCTTTAGATGTTTCAGAAAGGACAGAGAGGGAGGCAAAAGAGGTGGGGGCGTGGCAGTGTTGGTCAGAGATAGTGTCACGGCTGCAGAAAAGGAGGAAGTCATGAAGGGATTGTCTACGGAGTCTCTGTGGATGGAAGTTAGGAAAAGGAGAGTGTCCATAACTCTACTGGGTGTTTTTCATAGACCACACAATAGTAACAGGGACATTGAGGAGCAGATAGGGAGACAGATTCTGGAAAGGTGTAATAATAACAGGGTTGTTGTGGTGGGAAATTTTAATTTCCCAAATATCGATGGGCATGTCCCTATAGCAAAGGGTTTAGATGGGGTGGAGTTTGTTAGGTGTGTTCAAGTAGGTTTCTTGACACAATATGTAGATAAGCCTACAAGAGAAGAGGCTGTACTTAGAGATAATGATCACAATTCTATCTCCTTTACCATAGAATTGGAGAGGGATAGGAACATGATTAATTGGAGTAAGGGGAAATATGAGGTTATCAGGCAGGAACTTGGAAGCATAAATTGGGAATAGATGTTCTCAGGGGAATGTACAGAAGAAATGTGACAAATATGCATGGAGTTCTGCATTGGTACATTCCAATGAGACAGGGAAAAGATGACAGGGTACAGGAACTGTGGTGTACAAAGGCTGTTGTAAGTCTAGTCAAGAAGAAAGGAAGGGTTTACAAAAGTTTCAACAACCAGCTAATGATAGAGATCTAGAAGATTATAAGGCTAGCAGAAAGGAGCTTAAGAAAGAAATTAGGAGAGCAAGAAGGGGCCCTGAGAAGGCCTTGGCAGACAGGATTCAGGAAAATCCCAAGGCATTCTACAAATATGTGAAGAGCAAGAGGATAAGACGTGAGAGAATAGGGCCAATCAAGTGTGACAGTGGGAAAGTGTATATGGAACAGGAGGAGATAGCAGAGGGACCTAATGAGTACTTCGCTTCAATATTCAGTACTGAAAATGATCTTGGCAATTGTAAGGATGACTTACAGGGAAACGAAAAGCTTGAGCATATAGATATTGAAAAAAGATGTGCTGGAGCTTTTGGAAAGCATCAAGTTGGATAAGTCACTGGGACCAGATGGGATGTCACTGTGGGAGGAAAGGGAGGAGATTGCTGAGCCTCTAGCAATTATCTTTACGTCATCAATGGGAATGGGGGAGGTTCTAGAGGATTGGAGGGCTGTGGGTGTAGAGGTAGCCCAGGAAATTATAGACCAGTGAGTCTTACTTCAGTGGTTGGTAAGTTGATGGAGAAAATCTTGAGAGGCAATATTTATGAACATTTGGAGAGGCATAATATGATTAGGAATAGTCAGCATGGCTTTGTCAAAGGCAGGTCATGCCTTACAATCTTGATTGAATTTTTTGAGGATGTGACTAAACACATTGATGAAGGTAGAGCAGTAGATCTGAGTATATGGATTTCAGCAAGGCATTTGACAAAATACCCCATGCAAGGCTTATTGAGAAAGTAAAGAGACATGGGATTCAAGGGAACATTGCTTTGTGGATCCAGAATTGGCTTCCCCATAGAAGGCAAAGTGTGGTTGTAGATGGGTCATATTGTGCATGGAGGTCGGTGATCAGCGGTGTGCCTCAGGGCTCTGATCTGGGACCCCTGCTCTTCATGATTTTTACAAATGACCTGAATGAAGAAGTCATTTTACAAATGACCTGAATGAAGAAGTGGAGGGATGGGTTAGTAAATTTGCTGATGACGCAAAGGATAGTGTGGAGGGCTGTCAGAGGATACAGCAGGACATTGATAGGATGCAAAACTGGGCTGAGCAGTGGCAGATGGAGTTCAACCCAGATAAGTGTGTGGTGGTTCATTTTGGTGGGTTAAATAAGATGGCAGAATATAATATTAATGGTAAGACTCTTGGCAGTGTGGAGGATCAGAGGGATCTTGGGGTCCAAGTCTATAGGACACTCAAAGCTGCCACGCAGGTTGACTCTTTGGTTAAGAAGTCATACAGTGCATTTTCCTTCATCAATCATGGGATTGATTTTAGGAGCTGAGAGTTAATGTTACAGTTATATAGGACCCTGGTCAGACCCCACTGGAGTACTGTGCTCAGTTCTGGTTGCCTCACTACAGGAAGGATGTGGAAACCATAGAAAGGTTGCAGAGGAGATTTACAAGGATGTAGCCTGGATTGGGAGCATGCCTTATGAGAATAGCTTGAGTGAACCTGGCCTTTTTTCCCTTGGAGCATCAGAGGATAAGAGGTGACCTGATAGAGGAGTACAAGATGATGAGAGGCATTGATCGTGTGGATAGTCAGAGGCTTTTTCCCAGGGCTGAAATTACTAACATGAGAGGACACAGTTTTAAAATGCTTGGAACTAAGTACAGAGGAGACGTCAGGGTTAATTTTTTTATGCAGAGTGGTGAGTGCGGGGAATGGGCTGCTGACCACAGTGGTGGAGGCGGATACGATAGGGTCTTTTAAGAAACTTCTGGACAGATATATGGAGCTCAGAAAAGTAGAGGGCTATGGGTAACCCTAGGTCAGGGGTCAGCAACCTTTACCACTGAAAGAGCCACTTGGACCCGTTTCCCACAGTAAAGAAAACACTGGGAGCCGCAAAACCCGTTTGACATTTAAAATGAAATAACACTGCATACAACGTTTTTTTTGCCTTTATGCTATGTATAAACAAACTATAATGTGTTGCATTTATGAAATTGATGAACTCCTGCAGAGAAAACGAAATTACATTTCTGCATGCAACAAAAACATTTTGAACTCCGAAAAAAAGATGTTGGGTTGAAAGTTACTTTTAAGTAAAATACTCAATGTCTATTTGAGTCCTTCTTGTATTTATGAAAAACGCCGAACTTAAATTTTCTGCCAGCAGCAAACCAAAAATAACATCAGCCAGCTGTCAGCCTGAAAAATAAAAGGACTATTTCACTGAACAATGAAAAAATATGAATATAAGTAAAATAATAGGCAATTAAAATATTTATCATACTTGGTTAATGGGATTTCTGCTCCTGGACCTCAGCGCACAGCGTCTGCACATCAGGGCTGTATGACGTCACCTTCATCTTTACACAGGATCGCAAGCTGTCATCTGTGAGGCGTGCGCGATGTTTGTTTTTAATAAAGTTCATGTTGGAGAACACCTGCTCACTTACATATGTGGATCCAAAGATCGACAGGACTCAAAGCGCATACTTTTTAATGTTTACATAAATGTCGGGCATAGCATTCCATGTTTCGAACACAAGTTTGTCCGGTTTTGGAAGGTTTTCAATATCACTCCATTTGTGATTCTGAGCAAGAACGGCCTTCTGATGGGCAACATCTTCAAGGTCTGCTGTCAAGCGTCTAAACTTGGACACCCATATGTCTTTGTCGGCTATGTCGGCCAGTTCCATCTCAAGATCAGGTTGACTCACACCTGCCAATGCAGTCGTATTCAGTAGGGAAGGATCGATGCTTAAGGGAGTGACCGGGAAGGATAATGTGTTTTTTTCCTCTCTGAACTCACAGAAGCGTTTCCCAAACGATGTTTGCATTGCGATGATTGCAGATTGTAAATACTCCGAATTTATCATGTCGTGACCTTGTTTGAACTCTCTCAAATTGGGGAAGTGAGACAAAGTGCCTTTCTGTAAATCTCTGGCAAGCACTGTCAACTTGCGCTCGAATGCCAAAATATCCTCCAACACGTGCAGGGCTGTGCGTCCTTTCCCCTGAAGAGCTGTGTTCAGCGTGTTCAGGTGCGCTGTCATGTCTACCATGAAGTGTAGCTTTTCCAGCCACTCTGGCTGTTCCAGCTCAGGAAAGGTGAGCCCTTTGCTGCCCAGGAAAGTTTTCACTTCTTCCAGACACGCGACAAAGCGTTTCAGCACCTTCCATCTGGACAGCCAGCGATAAAAACACGTTGTAGCGGTGTCAGTAAACTGCAGTCAAAGATAGCTTTATTCGAACTAAACAGCCTTGCTTTTAAGCCTCCTTCAACCCAGCCCCCATGGACGCAGATGCTGCAAAAGACGCGTACTCACAAACCCCCGTAGGCTATCTCCCTTAGCCGGAATGCTGGCTAATTGTGAGCCGTTTCGGATGTGCCAGGAAATGTGTCGCCACACTTAGATTGTACAAGATCACCATAATCTTCAAATTTAGAATTACATTTCAAAAGCTAACAAACTAACATAAAATACATTTTAATTAAATACTGACCAATTATTTCCCAAAGCCACAGGGAGCCGCAGCACAGAGGTGAAAGAGCCACAAATGGCTCGGGAGCCGCAGGTTGCCGACCCCCGCCCTAGGTCATTTCTAAGGTAAGGACATGTCCAGCACAGCTTTGTGGGCCAAAGGGCCTGTATTGGGATGTAGGTTTTCTATGTGTCTGTGTTTCTAACACTTCTCCTCAGTATGCAAAGACAAGCCTGAGCTTTAATTCTCTATTTAATCCCCACTTACACCTCTCTGTTTCTGGAGAGGTTTGAATGAGGTCAGTGTAAGATTGAGGAACAACGCTTTGTCTTCCCTTTGTGTAGGTTACAGCTATCAGAACTGTTGCCTTCAACAATTTCACTTAAGCCATCCCCATTATTTGCCTGGATATGGCTGCAATTTTCTCTGCTTCAGTCTGTTACATCTCAGAGAGCTTCCATGTCATTTTCTTCCCACTAACAGTTTTTTTTCGGCAATTGTTACCTTAACCACTTCAGTCTGCACCATTTTGCAAACACTCTCTCTATTTCCTCCGTCTCCCTCTCCTGCAACTTAAAACATGCTTCTCTCCTTGTTTTTCCAGTTCTGAAAGAGGATTCATAATCCAAATATAAAACCTGTTTCTCTCCACGTTAGTGCTGTTTGACCTGCTGAGCAATTGCCGTGTTTTGTTTTTTTTTTAGCCCCCATAATCTCCCTGTCCTTTCTTAAATATCCTTCTTGACATACCCACCCCATCCATCTCAGCAACTGACATCCACCTCGCTCGACTCATCCCAAGGGCAGGATCGTCTGCCAGGAAATATGCAAAGATATGAAGCTGACCCTTTCAGCTTGGACTGCTTATTATGGAGCTGAGCGGCAGAGTGGTCTGATGGGAAGAAAGTCGCCTCATTGCTACTTGGTGACAGGTTTGGATATCAGCTCGCCACATTTCATTGAACACTTGCTCATGTAGACTTGAAGTTGGCAGAGAGTGAAAAAGAGCATGAGATGCCACGACAGACCAAGACCTGCTCAAGTGTTTGTCCTTGGGGATTGTCAACAAGCAGGGTATTTTTGGAACAGTACTAAATTACAATAGATGCCCTGACAGCTGTCTCAATTGCATTGGGCTTACCAGAGATTTGGAAAAGCGTATCTTGACAATCAGAATGTTGCACAATTTGAGGGTGTTAAGACTTCTATTAAGTCAACCCAGATCAAAATTATTTGCTGACATGATTTTCCGTTCTGGAGCGCTGCTGATGGATACCGTCTGCCAAATGTCCTTTCAAATTGTTTGAGAAGGTAAGAGGTGAAATAAAACTCATGCAGATCCTCTTGCCAGCCAGTCCATTTTGCACAAAGTTAACTTGGGGTTAATAATTGAGGGATCTTCTCCACTCTGTCCTGACAGTTTCATCACACTGATCTGGCCAGCAATACGTGCCACATCTCTTGTTCTGTTGCTTCAGCCTTCTCACCCCTCCTCCGCCTCCTTCTCCCTCTCCTCCTCCTCCTCCTCCTCCACCTTCTTCTTTTCCCCCTTCCTCAGCCTCCCTTTTCTCCTCCTGTCCTCTTTCTAGATCTCAGAATCAGAATCAGGTTTATTATCCCCGACGTTTAATGTGAAATTTGTTATCTTACCAGCAACAGTTCAATGTGATGCATAATATAGAACAGGAAAAATAAATAAATAAATAAACATATACTGAATAGGTTAAAAAGCGTGCAAAAAGCAGAAATACTGTATATTTTAAAAAAGTGAGGTCGTGTCCATGGGTTCAATCTCTTCATTACTTCTCCTGCCACTTTACCTTTTTGGTTTTTTAAAATGTCTATGTTCTAACATCCATGCTTGGTATATTTCCACTGTAACTCTCCATTCCCATTTTGGAGACTTTAGCTCACGCATATTAAGAACACCTTCTAATCCATTGACATACACAAAGACCATCTGCAGAATTCCAGTAACACGTTTGATGGTCTATAGGTTCTAATCCCGACAATTTTAGCTGCATTCTTCATAAGTTAGTCTTCGTCATATCTTTTCTCTAAGCAGCCAGCCTCTTATCACACAAACACATTGTGAGGGATAATAAGGCAAAGAAATCATAGTGGCTGACAAGGAACGTTGTGCACACCAACATAAATATTTTTTCACGACTTCTCATTGACCGTACATTTATAGATTGGAAGCCTGCCCAGTTCGTGAACTCTCCAAATGGTCAGGGAGTTCTTGACTGCCACCCTTAAGCAGATGGTGACTCCTTGCACCTGTGGGAAGCCAGCCAGAACAGCAAAGCTAAGCCCTTGTTCATTCCATCTGGTCTCTTTGCTCCTCCCGGCAAGCAAACCATCAGGTGTCTGCCCGTTCCATTAGTGTGCAGTCACCTGTAAGATCCTGCAAGTATCTCCAGCATAGCCCTGGCACAGGCTGCCTGTTCCAAGCATTCATAGTTTCAAATGGCCATATTTACATACTTTTGTTTTAACTGTCATCTCTTCACCATTCCTTCAAACTTGCTTATAGCAAATTCAAATGCATTCATTGTTAATGATGCATGAGCAACTCTATTGGAATGAAACAACTGCAGTAGAAAGTGTCATTGTGCAATATTTCATAAAATAGCAGGCCAGCCAAGCATTTCTTGTCAAACTGAAATAACCTGACGAAGCTTACTGCTTCAAGACTTCATTCAAAATATTTATAGACCTTCAGAGAGCACTGTTAGAGCCAGGCTGTTATAAGTGAATGTTTAATACCTTACATCGGATGAATCATAGAAAAAGTTGCTTTAGCTCATCACATCTAAGACATCACTATTATGATATGTGGGTTATGGCTGAAGAAAGGTGTGGTTGGAGTCTCTTAGCATTTCATGCAAGGGTGTTTCAGGTGTGTCAAAAATCAAGCTTACAAAAATTAACGAAAAGAAAACTGCTAATATAAACAAAAAAGGTATCTACCAGAAAACATATTAAACGGCTCCATACTATTTTGTTCAGTGTGAAATCCTGGCAACTCAATTTCTCTCTCTCTCTCTACTGAGAGTGAACTGCACCCTTTTTTAATCACCAGTGGATACCGTTTTTAATTACCCTCAAAGTTAATACATGAATCAGAATGTAATACACCCCACAATGCAGTTACAATCACAAAATAAACAGAAGTATCGATCTTAAATACAGTATAGAAATGATATATACATATTTACACATTCCATTACTTAAACAATGGAATATCCCACCATGTATGGTGGAAAAGCACAACAAAGCCATCCTGGCCTAGCTCGGTTTAGGACCCATTATGAAAATATACTGAGGGAAAACATTGAAGTGTGCACACCCAGCACAACAACAGCAAAGTGACAAGGCAGTGTGTGTGTATGTATAAATGCACATGTGTAGAGTGTGTTTACCAAGTGCTCTCCGCCACAGTCACCATATCATGCTTATCCATACTAATCAAAGTTGCCCGCAATAATTCCACATCCCTCGATGCCCTGTTCATTCAAGTACCTTTCCAAATATCGCCTGAGTATCACTGTTCCTGCCTTCACCACCTTGCCTAGCAGCTCATTAAAAATACTAATGATATCTTCTGTGAGAATTCTAGATTTGGTCACCCTTACTGTGGGAAGTAAACTATTTACCCTATCTAGGCCACTCATTATTTTATAGAACTTTATCATGTCACATCTCAGCCTCCTTTGCTCCAGGCAAAGCACATCTAACCTATCCAATCTCTACTTATAACTCAAGCCCTTCAATCCAGGAACCATCCTTGTGAATCCTCTCTGTAACCTCTCTAGCTTGGTCATGCTGTTCCTGTAGTTCCATATCATTCTGGAACTCAGACTAGCCAAAGCTTTGCACAACTGTAAAATGATATCCCAACTCTGGTAGTGAATGCATCAGCCAATGAAGCTAGCCTGCCATGTGTCTTCTTCAATGCCCTGTGTAACTGCCTTGGCACCTTTAGGGAACCAGTGGCTTGGTGTCTCTGCAATAACATTACATTACCTAGACAAAGGAGCTCAATTGTTGTACTGTTTGATCCTGTTACATATATTACTTTATCACACTCATTGCCCTCCCAATCTTCTTTGCTGCCTAGACTAAACTGCTTTCTCTCTTTCTTAATCCTGAAGGGTCTCACCCTGAAACATCGACTGTTTATTCTTTTCCATAGATGCTGTCTGACCTACTGGGTCCCTCCAGCATTTTGTGTGTTGCCAGCATCTGCAGTTACTTCGATTGTAACAAAGATCCATCTTACCCCTTCAGTTGCGCCTTCCACTGAGGCACTGATACCCACATATCAATCCATTTTGACGGTGCAGTCTTTGAGTATAAGAAGGCTGTTTGTATGTGATAAAGGTCATTGTGAATTCTCTAAAGTGATCAGATCCACTTTTTCCTTATGTGTAATAAGATCTATACCTGTGTTTGCTGTGACTACCTACTCTCCTGGCAGACTCTATCAGCTGACATAAGTTTATACAAATTTTTATCAATACCTAGCCTATGATCGTCATGGTCTGGTCTGATGTCCACATTCTGGTTCACGTTCCAGTCCGTGGACTCCGGACTCCGGGTCCTCCGACAGTCCCTTGTTTTTGGTTGGACTCAAGCATTTGTACCTGATGCTCATCTTGTTGGCTGGGAATATAAGTGGCTCTGGGATTGAGTGTGGTTGCGGGGTTGTTTTGTCAGTCCCTGTTTGGAGTAACCCACTGGTGGAAGGCTTGTTCAGTCTGTGAGTAATGGATCTGGCTGTTCTGTAGCCTGCTGACGTTACCGGCTGCCTCGAGTCTTGGAGCTACCCCAGACTGAGCTCCCTTCCTGTCCCTTGCCTCTGTTGGGTAAGCCAGGCCGGTTGCTGTTACCCTGTGGTTGGTTCTGTCCCTTCCCATTCCTTGCCTCTGCCGGGTTGTGCCCTGCGCCCTGCCCAGGAGGCTATCTCCTCAGAACTCCACAAACTCCACGCCTCCAAGAACTCCAGGAACCCAAGTCTCCAACTCCTGGAATCCAGGCCTTGTCACGTCTTCGCTTGGTTCGGGGGTCTGAGCCCGAGTCAAGGCCCAGGCTCTGGGTTCGTGTCCAGGATTCTCGGAGTCCACCCCAAGCTCCTCGTTCCCAGTCCCTCGTCCCGGTCCTGCTTCCCCAGCCCTGTTTGTGACCTGTCCTGTCCTTTAGTTTTGTCCTGTCTGGTTACTAGTACTTCAGTGTCTGTGCCCTGCACTTGCGTCCAGTCTCAATGCCCCCCCCCCCCCCGTATGACAATGGTGGTATTGAGTTCACTGTATGCAAAGCTCTAAACTCAAAGGAGATTTTAAGCCCAATGCAATATAGTTATCTATGGGTACCCTCAACAATAGGGAGGTAATACTGTATCAACTAACTCTTTGGAGACTTGCTTAACTCCCTCTCTAGTTTCTGTGCCAGGGTCTAGTTACCAATACGAACTATTTGAATGGTAGACTCCCCCTCCATAACTAGGAGAAGATACTTGCTGAAAAAGTAGTTTAAACACAGTTTATTTTATTTTTAATGATACACATTTAAATGTAGACAATTAGTTTTTAACATACATTTGAAAATCACAGATGATTTCTAGTTTATAAATTGATTTCTGAATTGATTTATGAACTACAAGGATTTCCAAGCACAAGTAAAATTCTTAAGAGCTAAAAAACACATACTAATGAATTACAGATGAATGAGTCAGTCATCACAGAAACAGAATGTTGAGGAATTAATTCTGTTTCTTCTTTCTGTCATGCCATCATTTTGTCATTCTCGTTGTCATTCCTAGCAATTCTCAATGTTTTCTAATATTTCGCAGGTTCGAAAGTCCAATTCAATGTCAGAGAAATGTATACAATACACTTCCTGAAGTGCTTTTTCTTCACAAACATCCACAAGAAGTGCAGAAGAATGAATGACAGTTAAATAAGAGAACCCCAAAATCCCTCCCCAGTCCCCCCCCACATGTAAGCAGCAGCAAGCAACGATCCCCCCTCCCCCCACCAGGGAAAAAAAGTGTTGGTACTGTCACCAAGCCCAAGCGTGTGCTAAGCAATAGCAAAGACACAGACCAAAGTTACCCCAAAGGCTTCGCATTTCATCTGACATTCAACAAACCACAGGTTCTCTCTCTCCCTCATAAGGGAGAGCAAGGTGTCACCCCATTTTCACAGCGAGTGGGAGACATAACAACAACCCACTGATTTATGATGTTAAAAATCAGTTCCGCTGCTTTTTTCGAGCACTGGGTCCGAAGGTCGCAAAGACCTCAGGTCTTCAGGACCGCAGCAAAAGATTTTCCGGCCTCCCCGACAACACACAAGTCTCCAGCTGTGATGTTGACCCTCGATCCGCCCGTCTCCAGAGCCCGAGATCTTAGGCTTCCAAACACAATCGAGACTCTCAGGCCAAACCCTTGGCATGTCAAATAGCGGCCAGACGTGGAACCCCAAGGACAGGTCCCATTCCCACAAAGAACCGAAGTCAGTGTGTAACTCCAGGTCAGGGTCTTCAAAAGAACCCTGAAAGGGAAAAGTAAAGATATTAGTGGTGGAAATAGAGCTGCTTCTAAAGATGCAAGCAAAGGAGTTGCCATTTTGCTATTAGTTGACATTATTTTCCTGTAATGTTTTTCAGATATCTTTGCTGGGACAAAGTAATTCACACAAATTGTCTAAATGCTTTTGGGGACAGAGATCCCAGACACTCAAAATTATTGCTGTGAGGGTTGGTTCCTTGAGTACAGAAATATCCCAACTATTGATTGATCAGGTATACCCATGACCATGTTTGATGTGCTAAGTGACAAAATCAGTCTGCTCTGCCAGCTTCCTTGAACTCAGTCACAATGGTACAAATATCTTAACCAGTGTTGCCTGTTTAGAAACAGTCCAATCAACATACCACCATTGCCTTATGTTGATTAAACATGAGCCGACAGGATCTCATTATCTACTTGTTTACCACAAGAAGCTGAACAAGTAAGAGTGGTTGGAAGTTTAACTCTGACCCTGTGGAAAGGTCATGCTGTTGCACTAGAAAGCTGAGGTTAGCAATAAGCCTCCTGGGCCCTAGAAAGTGAACACCCATCACGAGCTAATATGCAAAGGGTATAACAATATCTTGCATATTTGAAATACCGGTGCATTTTCATATAATAGCTATATAACATACCTCCTCAGCAACATTCCTTTTAATTTTTTTACAGCTGCACAAACCCACCATTGCTCTGAGCAAGAAAAATTTAACACAATTGAAAACTGCACAGCACTTTATATTAGTACTATATAAAAGAAAATCCCAGCTCTGTGGCAAAGAAGGCTGTGTGCACGGAAGCATTTCAGTTACTACGCGTGCCACGCTCCCTATGCAACTTAGAGGAAGCAGTGCTTCCCTGAACACAAGCAATAACTTTGAGTCATTAGTTATCCAACGAGTTGAAACGTCTGTTCTGCAATGGTTGCAAGTGTCCATTCAGACACTATTCAAGCTAATCTTTGAATGTACCCTCATAGAGTCATTTCAGTAGCTTGTTATGTTGCCTGATAGTTTTGCAGCAGCTCTGGCTGGTAATTAGTCATCTGCTAGCTGTAATGTAACATCAGGCTTTCACTACCCACATCAGAACATTTTTGGGCACTCTGGATAAAGCATCAGCATAAGCAGCCCAAATAGACTGGTCTACCTAAGCAGGCCAGGCATAATAATGTTGATTGTTGAGTGTGATTAACTAGCTGCCAGCCTATACAGCATACAGTGCTGAACATTTGCCCTTCTGTCTTCAGTATTGAGTGAGCCACAGAGGCAAAGAATATTGAGGAAAACAGAACAAGGACACCCTTTCTATCACATTTGTGCCTTTCAAAAAAAGAGCAATCCAGGCTAATCTCATTTTCCAGCACAATATTCCAGCTATTGCTTCAGGTACACATCCATCTTCATGTTTTGAATACAATGAAGCTTTTTGCCTCTACCACCCTTCCAATCAGTGAGTTCCAAGCCCAATTTAGCATCTTGGTAAAAGAATTTTTTTTACATCTTCCTTATCCTTCTACTGACTGCTTAAAATCTCGATTATCTGGCTTTGGTGACTTCAGATGAGAGATGTAGGTTCTGTATACATTCACTCTCTATGCCTTTCATAATTTTATACATTTTCAGTTTTCATTCTTCAACCCTGTCCTACAGAAAATAACTTGAGTTAATCTAGTCTTCCCTTGTAGTTAAGATCTGCCAGTCTAGGCAAATGCCCTCTGCAACCTCTCTAAGGCAATCACATCTTTCTTGTAATGTAGCAAGAGTAACTGTGTACAATACTCAAGGCAGAAGCACAGTATTTATTAAGAGCTCAACAACCTTCTTCAACTTCCAAACATAGGTAATCTCTTCGGTCCCTCATAGTCTCCACTTTTTCTCTAGTTATCCCCATGTCCTTATATACAGTACTCATAAAATAGGTTTGGATTTCCTTTGATTTTATGACCTTCTACTTCAATGCTTTTGTTAGCCATATATTTACATTCACTGTTTGCAGTCTCCAATGGCTTTATGCTGCTTAAGATGATTGTCTGTGTTGTTCCTTTGCCCTGTTTACAACTTAAAGAGTGAAGCTGCTATTCCTGTATCTTGAAATCCCTTCATATCAGTCATTCTCTCTAGTCCACACTAACATAGTCTATTCTTCTCTTTGTTTGTAGAAACTGCCTCCACCTTTTATCCCATCTGTTGATCTTAGCTGTCCGAATAAAAGAACTCAGTGTATGTTTTGAGTATATAGAATCCTGAAGAGTTCTTAAGTTCATACACTTTCAGGGTACTATGGTTGAGTGTCAGCAATAAGTGATGTTCTGAAGGTGTTACAGAAATCGTTTCTAACCACCACTTCATTCAGCTCAGTGTCATTCTGTGTCACTAGCCTAGATGTAATCCTTGTCACCAGATGTAATCTGTTTGGAGGTAATCTAGGAACTAGTCTTGAATTGAAGAACTTCCAGGCATCATCCTGCATACAAATCATCAGGATCTTTCAGGACAGATTATTCATGTACACATGTGGTTGTTCCACATGTGTGCTGATGTCATTATACAACAGACTGACATGGCATATTTCTGTACTGGGTAGATGGCCGAAAGGAGGGTGACGGGTGTTTTAAACATACAGTTCGCAGAAGAGAAAAGCACAGATACATATGTCGATGAGCAACGCTTCCCAAAATTCCCATGTGTATAAATAGCTGGAAACCTGTTAACTTCTGGCAGTGCAATTCAATATGTCATAAAATAATAATACCTCTGTGCCTAAATTAGATATTAAGTTTGCTGAAATATAGCCTTTGTGTGTTGACAAAATGAGCTTATATCTGTTCCAGTATTTCTTTTCTGTATGTTATGTAAATCATGATAAATAGCAGCTCTGACAGTTCGATAAGTTTGTAGCTGGTTACTTTTCATTGTGACATCATCTATATTCCTTAATGACAGCTGGAGTTTCACAAAGCGTCCTTATAATATCAGCCAGTCAGCGGTGGCTACAGTATTCAGTTGCAGCATTTACTAAACCCTTGTTCAGTAACCCAGGATCATCAATGACTACTGAATGCATTGGAATTTCTTTTATATATAACCGGGATTTGTTTCTGGATTTGATATAATAAATATCAATTCGTCACATGTGTTATTGATGTGAACTCATTTCCAAGAACGATTTAAGATGGCTGAAGGGTCTGTGTTTTTTTTCCACCATACGATGTCACAGTACTTGCCCATGCTACAAATCACTTTGTAAAAGCATAGATCAAACATGACAATAGGCTTGATAAGAGTTGCATCTGTTTGTTCATGCATACTGCATGGAGTCCACACAGTGCATCAAAAATAATGCATTTAAAGGAACAAAACACTCTGCATGAGGCAATATACGAGCTGTTCATGAATGAACGCAGAGGTAGGGTGACGAAGAGGTCAGCTCAATCCTGTTCCCAATCAGCAAGTTATTCGTCAGAGTGAAACTAGAATCTGGATGAGAGGCACTATGCAGAGGAAGGGATCTCTTAAGGCCTATACTAAGGAAACAGCAGATGTCATTCCAAACCTCCAGCACAATATTTGGTAGATCTCAAGCAAAACAGTTCCACCGGACAAGGAGCTCAGTGTAATGAGAAACAAATGATAAATGACTCAACTCAGGCTTGATTTCCCTCCAATTCAAGATGGAACAGTGATACTTATTGGAAAATCTTTATTCCTTCAGAACATATTAAATTCATAGGCTAAATACTGACAGTCTCCATCCTGCACTAAGAGCAGAGAAGTGATCAAATTGACTCACATTTACAAATTTCCTCAGAAAAGCCCATCAAAGATACAACGACCATCTATCCTGATAACGTCATCAACTTCCAGAGATCTAATTCAAGTCAGGCGCAGAGTCTCTACACGTTTCTCACTTTCACAAATGGTTTTGTGAAAGGAAAATCACGTCTGACGAATCTTATAGAATTTTTTGAAGATGTAACTAGTAGAGTGGATAAGGGAGAGCCAGTGGATGTGGTATATTTAGATTTTCAAAAGGCTTTTGACAAGGTCCCACACAGGAGATTAGTGTGCAAACTTAAAGCACACGGTATTGGGGGTATGGTATTGATGTGGATAGAGAATTGGTTGGCAGACAGGAAGCAAAGAGTGGGAGTAAACAGGACCTTTTCAGAATGGCAGGCAGTGACTAGTGGGGTACTGCAAGGCTCAGTGCTGGGACCCCAGTTGTTTGCAATATATATTAATGATTTAGACGAGGGAATTAAATGCAGCATCTCCAAGTTTGCGGATGACATGAAGCTGGGAGGCACTGTTAGCTGTGAGGAGGATGCTAAGAGGATGCAGGGTGATGTGGATAGGTTAGGTGAGTGGGCAAATTCATGGCAGATGCAATTTAATGTAGATAAATGTGAGGTTATTCACTTTGGTTGCAAGAACAGGAAAACAGATTATAATCTGAATGGTGGCAGATTAGGAAAAGGGGAGATGCAATGAGACCTGGGTGTCATTGTACACCAGTCATTGAAGGTGGGCATGCAGGTACAGCAGGCGGTGAAAAAGGCAAATGGTATGTTGGCATTCATAGCAAAAGGATTTGAGTACAGGAGCAGGAAGGTTCTACTGCAGTTGTACAAGGCCTTGGTGAGACCGCACCTAGAATATTGTGTACAGTTTTGGCCCCCTAATCTGAGGAAAGATTCTTGCCATAAAGGGAGTATGGAGAAGGTTCACCAAATTGATTCCTGGGATGGCAGGACTTTCATATGAAGCAAGACTGGATCGACTAGGCTTATACTCACTGGAATTTAGAAGATTGAGGGGGGATCTTAATGAAATGTATAAAATTCTAAAGGGATTGGACAGGCTAGATGCAGGAAGATTGTTTCCGATGTTGGGCAAGTCCAGAACGAGGGGTCACAGTTTAAGGATAAAGGGGAAGAATTTTAGGACCAAGATGAGGAAAAACCTCTTCACACAGAGAGTGGTGAATCTGTGGAATTCTCTGCCACAGGAAACAGTTGAGGCTGGTTCATTGGCTATATTTAAGAGGGAGTTAGATATGGCCCTTGTGGCTAAAGGGATCAGGGGGTATGGAGAGAAAGCAGGTACAGGGTTCTGAGTTGGATGATCAGCCATGATCATACTGAATGGCGGTGCAGGCTCGAAGTGCCGAATAGCCTACTCCTGCACCTATTTTCTATGTTTCTATACTCCACACAAGGCAAATGGCTTGCTAGAAATAATCTCAGTAGTACCTTTTCAGTCTGATCTAACTCAGATCCATGGATTGAATCGTCCACTCTGTCCGGATCTACTTCTCAACAGTTTACCTGGAATGCCACAATAATATGCACACAATTCATGTCCGAAGTACAGAGAATTAAACCTTTTCTGCTTGTGTGCTTTTATGGTGAATTGTTTTGATTCTAGTGTAATATATGCTGACCGGCCACTTTATTAGGTATACATGTACAGCTATTCATTAATGCAAAATCTAATTAACTAATCATGTGGCAGCAAATCAATGCATTAATGCATGAAGACATGGACAAGAGGTTTTACTGTTGTTCAGACCAAATCTCAGAATGGGGAAGAAATGTGATCTATGTTACTTTAACCATAGAATCATTGTTGGTGCCAGATAGAGTGGTTGGAATGTCTCAGAAACTGCTGATCTCCTGTGATTTTCACACACAACAGACTCTAGAGATAACAGAGAAATGATGGGAAAAGCAAACAAAATAAAACATCCAGTGAGTAGAAATGCTGTGGGCAAAAATGCATTGTTTATGAGAGAGGTCAGATTGGTTCGAGCTAACAGGAGGGCAACAGTAACTCAAGTACTCATTACAATAGTGGTGTGTAGAAGAACATCTCTGAATGCATAACATGTTGAACTTAGAAATGGATGGGCTATGGCAGCAGAGGACATTGAAAATATACTGAGTTGCCACTTCATAAGTACAGGAGGTACGTAATAAAGTGGCCACTGAGTATAGCTGCAGATATAAACAATTGAGACAAAGATTTGAATAAAAGTAGCTTAAAGCAAGGAAGACATCTCTTTGGGATGGACAAAGGAAAAAGATTCTTCATGTTTCTTGTTTTCATTTATTATTTAGACTGTCGATGAATCACTTTGGAAAAATGATTAGTGGTAAACCTTAACTAAAGTGACTATTCAGCATTTTTGATTTTGTGGTAAAATACATTTAAATTCCTTTATCCGTCAGAATTTCTTCAAGTCCCATGTAGCATATTCCTTAATATTCCCTCACCTTGCTGTGTATCTCACCGCCGTTTCTGGACAATTTGTCTACATGGGAAACTGGCATCTACTGCCACTGAACATAGGAATTGCTCTGGCTGTGGTGCCTTGCAGATTGGCTCAAAGCAAGAACGAAGGGATACACAGAATCTTGAAGGCAGTTTTAGATGTCCTGCTGCCAAGTATGCAGTGATGGTAAGGCATCCTGAGCCTTGTTGAGGAATAATACGAGCTAACGCCTTCAGCTCTTCACTCTTGTAGAAAGTGACATTACTGTGCCTGACCACATCTCCTCCTTCAGACCAAGGAACACTTGCAACAAGTGGGCAATGAACAGACATTCCCGTTCTCCTGGTGATAACTAGACGGTGTCCAATAATTTTGATAGTACAATTTAATTCCTTCAAGATTTTCCAGAATCATTTTAAATAGAGCTTTGCTGAAGTACAGACAAGTGCTTTAACAAATCCCCTAATTTGTTTTAAATATTCTCCAGACCTTCAACAGCATTTGAATGATTTAAATGGTGTTCAAAACCTTCAGTAATATCATAGTTACCCATTTGTAGTTCTCAACCAGCCGCTGGAGCATCAGGATGAGTAGTGGCCACCAAGATGCCATACAACCATAACAATAAATGTTAGGAATTAAGTTGCATGTTTAGCAGCTCCAAGGAGTTATTTTTGGTTAAAGTTTATGAGGCACCTGGGAGACATAGTAACTGAAGCACATCATCATCTGAGTTATCAAAGCTGTAAAGCTTTAGATGATAAAATGTATGTGTGTGTGTGTGTATATATATATCAAGGAATGGAACTAGGAGTAGGTAATCCAGCCTTTCTTGTCTGCTTCACCATTCAATATGATCATGACTGCCATTTTATCTCAGGGCCACAGATCTGCACTAATCCCTTATTTAACCAAACTACATTTGCCTTTGTCATGAACCTACAGAATAAACAAATCTCCACAGTTCTTTCGGCTAATGAAGACCAAACATTAATTTTCCTGGATGATGTTTTTTTTTCTTACCTGAGTCTGAATGACTTCTGAAACTGAATCCTGAATCCTGAATCCTGGTTTTAAACCACCACCTACTCTGTCAAATCCAGTAAATATCCCAATGAGGTTATCCCTTAATCTTTTAAATTTCAGAGGACATAAAGCCAAGTGTGCTTAATCCATATAACAAACCTCTGAACTTCATTACAATCCTTTCATGGCATCAATTTTATTTCCTTAGCCAATGAGACTAGACCTTTGCAATATTCCACATAAAGTAAGATGTCTGTACTTCTGTGCTAAATCCTCTTACAAGTCCAACACATCATCACTTTTCCTTATGGTTTGCTGTGCGAGTTTCTACTGTCAATACCCAAGCCTCTTGTCTCAGAAACAGGCGTTCCTGTGAGAAATTACAGCCATAGGCCACCCACTAACACTGCCTGTTCCTCCCGGTAACAAATACTGAAATCAGCTGTGGAGGGTGAATTGTGGTAATATGTCTATTGGAATGAAATGCAGCCCACTAAAACATCAAAGTCAGATTGATTTAATACAGAAACAGAGTGAGGCAAGAAGTTCCGTTGCACTGCGGGTTTTCTGCTAATCATTAAAATATTAGCTGTTGACCCTTTACTGAGGAAGCCGTAAAGCCAGCAGTTTTAGATCTAAGAATCCGGACTGAATGGCCCATCAACCTTCATGTACTATAGTTGAGTTTTATCATCAACACTGAGGTGACTTTGAGGACTGAGAAAGAGACAGTAAGAAAAAATCCATTGAGTCTATTAGGAGCTATTTCACTGTTTTTCATGGAAGTGTATACAGTGGCTCTAGGCCCAAACTTTCCTCAAATATAAAGGTTAACTGTGGATACTGTTTGCATTGTTAATATCTGCACAACATTTGTGTTTCCAACATGCAGGCAGTTTAATGGTTGATACATTCAGCTGGTATATGCAGATCACAGTCTTCTTGTTGATGTACCGATGGTCAATCGCTCCTAATCACCCACGGTTTAGTAGTGCGTTTGCAGCCAGCTAGCTTTTAAAATGATATACTGAGCCTCTTAAGCTGCAGTCAAATTCCTGTCAAATTTCATACATTTTTTTCTCTTTCATCATTTTCTTGTGCAAACACTGGAGAGAACTCAACTTTCCATTTACGACTTGAAAAATCATTTTGAAGCCAAATAATTCTAAATAGCAGCTGTTTGGCTTTGTAAAAATGCTGCAGGCAAAGGTCTTTTGTTTTAAACAAGATGGTGTTACCTTCACTCTTCACAAGCTTGTGAATGGTCCCATGGATAGAGCGAAAAGCCAACAATGCTTTCTGAGGAGAATGGGTAACATTATTTACATAATCAGAGCCAATTAATTATATTTCTTACGCAGCTGCATTATCTGGTAAATATGAGATTCTGAAGCTCTTAAAGGAACTTGAAGAAAGATGTTCTGGGATCATTGCAGTGGTCAGAAGTGCCTTGAGATCTTACATGTGTAGGCTGTGCACCAGTAGAGGTGGGCCACGATTTACACTGCTGTAATGCAATATGATGCAAGTTCTTCAGAGGGGACCACGTGAGATAGTTGAGATGAGTGGGAATTGGAAATTCCTCGGACATCGAAGTTTATTGCTTGGTGCTAGGAAGTTGTAATTCACTTGGGTTGACTTTCTGACTGAGTTGCAAACAGCTTCTATGCTGCCTAGAAATTTAATAGCATTACTTTGAAGTAGAAAATTGAGTTTTCCTCTTGACTGTACAATCTGTTTCTTGGGAATTATTACATAGTCTCTGCCAGCAATAATTAATTCATGGTAGCCTCAGCTACTATAGCAACAGTAAACACTGGGAACCAATGAGCACCCGCTGATCAAAGATGAAAATAGTGATAAATTCATCAGAGCAACAGTTCTCGTTCATGCACATCTGCTCTGACCTGGACCCACCCATCAATGGGTGGGTGTATCTTACTACTGTCCAGGCCTGAGCAGAAGGAAATGGGGAAGAGGGTGTACAGTAAGACTTTGAGAATGAGCAAGTCCCCGAGAACTTCCCTCCCTCTCCCCAAGCATCTGCAAAAGAATCATGTCAAACTCAAGACAAGACCAAATCTGCAATATGATCACTGTAGTTGTTTATTAGTGATCTTCCTATAGAAAACTGTAAAATATCAGCTTAATAATTAATAATAATAATAATGACTGTAGTCATTAATAATCTTAACAAGGCAAGTCCTCAAACAGAAATGTGAGAAATTGGAAGTTATGTTTGTAAACAGGTGAGGAAAGCAAATTAATGTGCAATACTCTTTGCGAAAATCATTCTACTTTCAGCCAATTAACCTTCAGTCTTTTACTCCATTTTATTAAAAAGTTAATTGCTTTTTCATATTTAAATTATAACCAACACCCATTCCTCCTTTTATTATTGTTATAGGTATTCAGTAAGAATTCACTTTGGTCATCAGACCGATATATGAGTCCTTTTAAATAAAGGCAACGTTAAGCCAACGTACCAAAACTGAGAAACATGTCTCTGAATTAATATTAAGGAAGCGTCTTTATCAGAGAACCATAGTCCGTTTGATCTGATTTCTACCAGATTGATACAAGAGGTGTTGTAAGAGCAAGTGCTCTGTTCTCTCATGCATAACTCACCCATCACATTCAACCAAGACTGACTGACATTCAGAACAATGTCCCAGCTTTCTTGAGTCATCAAGTGCATATTTTTATCATTTCTATTTGTTATGGTACCCATTAATTCTTTAACACTATATTTATGATGCAATCTCAGTATCTTGTCAAGTAAAGATGCTTGTAAAAAAAAGCATACACAAGCATCTGGTCTTTACCATCTAGGCAGCTGTGTTTTCTCATTGCAGAATAGACTAAATATTTTTCTGCTTAAAATGAAACAAAAATAACATATAAAAATCAGACTAGTTCCATAAAATGTGGTTGCACTAAAGCATCAGAAAATCACCTTGCTATTGATATTTGTTCCAGAGCATTAAGTTCAATTTGACATCCATTCCCAATCCCAGCAAACCATCAAGGTTCTCTTTGTCTGCTGAAGATGTAGATGCTTGATGACACAATATCCTTATGTAGGAAAACTGCATATCATTGTCCTTCATGGTTAGTGAGCCCAATCCAGGAACTCTCTGCACAACATTACTGTGGGAGAACTTTTACCAGAAGTACTATAGAGATTCAAGGTAGCAATTCACCATTATCGTCCCTGATGCTGATTAAGGATCAGCAATACATTTTTTAGATACTGTAAACATTTTCTGTTTACATTGGAAACAACCTGTTTATGGCCTTGGAAACTTGTTCACTTCTTACAAAACTTCAGGTTATAGATAACCACTGCCCATCTGTAAAACAAACATTCAGATTGACAGAGTGGCCAGTCTAGTTCCAAACTACTGGTTCGCAGTTATGAGAAGAATTGTTTTGTGCAGATTTTGGGTAAAGATCCTTATTCACTAAATCTTCCTTTACAGAAATGAATCTTGAAAAGTTTCGCTCAAAAACCTGTGGAAAAGTCCCATCTGCATTCCCGGTACATTTAAGCAAACATGAAAAATTGAGCAGAGGACTTTCAGCAGTTGAGTATGCTTGCTTTTAATCCAAGTGTCACTATGAATAGTTGCTCTAATGCAGCTGAAAGTAATTTCTGCTGCAGCACAGCATAGCCTGATTTTTATTCAAAGCAAGTCACCCATCGTGAGGGACTGAGCCAGATTTGAGAAATAATGCTTATGTGCCTTTTGGTGATAGATAAAATTGTCTCTCTCCAAACAGCACTCTGACTACTGAATGTGTTGGAAATGGACTTCTCGCCATCATTTATGAATTCCTATCTGTAGCATAAAACTCTTTCCATTTATGACTATTATTCATTATTTCCAAATATTGATATCAATAAAGAATCTTCAGTAGATAAGGCAGATGACTCTCCCATGATGACCAGGACTCTGCAAATCTTTCTGAAATGTTGCAGTTTATCAACCAATTCTGATATTATATATATATTGGATTATAATCAATTACAACAAATGCTTCTCGAAGCAGTTCAGACTAATGGATCAAGGATCAAATTTATTCATCACTTACATTTATATGTGTTAAGAATAAAGTGCTTAAAACTTTCCAGATCTTTTCATTGGATACTTGAACTTGTAAGGACATTTCTGTACTTAAAGTTGGATCTCATTGGAATCAGGAATGTTGTTATTCCATATATTTTTTAGGAGAAGTTTTGTTCAAAATTGATTTGTACTTTTAAAAAAATTAAATTTGACTCCAGTGACAAGTAAATTAAGGGAGGAATTGGTGACTATGGTAGTTCAAGAAACAAAAAAAAATGTAAGAGCAGGAGGAAGTGATTTGTAAAGTTGAGACTCGTCTATTATTCATTAAAATCATGGCTGATCTCCTACATCAATGCTGTTTTTGTGATATCCCATTATTCATTAATATGCAGAATCTTATGAGACACACCCAAACATTCTTCATCCATTGAATGAAGAACTGTTCTCTTCTTTCATTTCTAAATAGTTTACCCTGTGAACAAACAAGACAGGTGTGTCAAACATAACGTAATGGTTACAACTATTTGCCTCAACCTTGTGAATAGAAATGGGAATGTTTCTGTTTATCGAAAAATGAATGTACATAAACATTGAGAAATCTACAAAAGAATGAAACATTTGGAGAGTTAAGAAGAATATCATGGAGCACTTCATCTCATCAGGGCTATCTATCAACCACACGAGTGCCCAGATGAAACCTGATTTACCAAATGCCTCACTAGCCATCTTAAGCCCCTCATAATTTTATACACCTCTTTTAGGTCCCTCCTTAGTCTCCTCTGCTCCAAGGAAAACATACTCAATCTATCCAAACTCTCATCATCACAGAAGCATTTCATCTCACTCAGCATTCTGATAAGTCACCACTACACCCACTCCAATTACACACCCTTCGTTCTGATAGGGTGCTGACCAGAATAGCACACTGTACTCTAGTTACGGTAGAGGTGGCAAACCGATTTGAGGGCATGTGCCCAAACTGGCAATAATCTTCTAAAAAAAACTCTCTTGTATATTATAGTAATCCGTTATTTTTCTGGAAAGCCACCAAAAGTGAGGGAAAGGCAATATAACCATGATTCTTTAACATATTCCTTATTACTGCCTCATTGGCTGCTTCATTTGACAGTAGGGATAATAATTATGTATCTTTTTATTATGGTAGAGGTTAAAGAATTGAGGGGCACTACACTGCCACATGCCAACAAAATTTTTGCAAGTGAGAATGCATTGCATGCATTAACTATGCCTGAGCTGTGGCCTAACCGAAGTTTGGAGTTGTGCCCTGGCTTCAGTACTCCTCTATTCTATGGCCTGGCTAATGAAGAAAACACCTTGAATGTCTTTTGCGCTGCATTATTGGTCTCCGCTGGCACCTTTTGAGATCTGTGGGCTTGTACACCGATGTAGCTCAATACTCTTTTGGGTCCTACCATCTTTGGTGTTCGTTCTACCATTATTCATCATCATCATTATTTGCTATGTTGTATGAAGTAAGCAATCACTGTCTCACGGCCATGACTGTTCTCAGCAAATTTTTCTAGAGAAGTAATTTGCCAGTGCCTTCTTCTGGGCAGTATCTTTAAAAGACAGATGATCCCAGCCATCATCAAGATTCTGAGATCATCTGCCTGCATAACCAGGAGTTGTGATATGGACCAGTTACTCATACGACCATCCACCACCTGCTCCCAAGGCTTCACGTGACCCTGATCGGGGGAGGGGCTAAGCAGGTACTGCACCTTGACCTGCAGGCTAGTGGAGGGAAGGAGCGCCTTACACTTTCTTTGGTAGAGATGTATCTTCTTTTCGACACCCAACAACCATTTTTAGACTGCCCAGAAAATATTAATTTACATTTATTGAGATTAATGTCCGTCCATCATTGTTTTGTCCAATTTACTAACTGATCAATATCTTTATGAAATGTGAAGCTACTCTCCTCACTATCAATGACACCCTCAATTTTCAAGTCATCTGCAAACTTACTCATGGCACCTTCTACATTCATATTCAATTACTTAAAATTAATGACAAACAGTAATGGTAACAGTACTAATCTCAGAGGTACAGTCCTAGTTGCAGGCTTCCAATCAAAATCAACCATCTACCATCAATATCAGTCTTCTGTTACCAAGCCAATGTTGGATTCAATAAGCCAATTTTCTTTGGCTCCCTGGCCAATCTAGCCTGTTCCACAATTATGATCCTTCTGAACCCCATTCTTCTGTCTTTTCCCCGTAACTTACTAATTGAAAACCTACTACCCTCCACTTTCAAGATACCCAGTACAGTAATTTGACTTCCATAGCCATCTGTGGCAATGAATTCCACAGATTCACTACCCTCTGGCTAAAAAAATCCTCCTTTTCTCTGTTCTAAAGGGAAGTCCTTATATTCTGAGGTGTGCTCTTTGGTCTTAAACTCTCCTCTATAGGAAATATCCACTCTGTCTAAACCTTAACATATTCAATAGGGTTCAATGAGATCTCGCCTCATTTTTATAATTCTTCTTTCCTTTTCCTTACATTTCTCTCACTCCCTTGCTTCACCCTGTCCACCTTTTTGGTCTGTTTCTGTTTCTCCTATTTCACCTTTCTCTTCCATCTATTTTAATTCAGACTATTTAAATGAATGAACAAGATGGTGACATATGGTGTCTGATGTGAAGGAATGTGATATGTAAATGTGAAAATATGTGATACTATTTAGTTTGGCAGAAAGCATAGAATAATATTTTGCAATTGTAAGAAATTTCTTAAAGTAGTAGTCAGAGCTGAATGCTCTGTTTTGAAATACAAATTAATATGCTTGAACACTCAACGGTAACAAAGATCCGCTGCAACTTCACATAGCTTTGGTGAGTTTGTGCCTTAAATATTGTGTGTTGAAATAAGCCCACTTGAAAAAACTTCTTAATTTTTCACTGTCTGTGTTTTATTTGTCAGTTTATTTACAGAGGCTTATTGCTCCAGGTCTCTGGGAGCAACATTTTCTATTAAAGCACTGAAAATTTGAATGTGGGGATTCATCTACATTTGTATTTTTGAAGGAAAATGAAAGATATGAGAGAATCTTGACTACACCAGAGATGAACTGGCCACCTTTGCATCATTCAGTATCCAAAGAGTTATCCTAGTGTCTCCCATCTTGTACAATTCTAAGTGCTGAACAATTGCTGGGTCAGATGTTTGAGTAAATACCCAAGCCAGTTATTGGGTCAAGAAACAACTGATTTGACAAGCTTCGACTAATAGACACTAGACCAAACAGAAATGCCAATATTTGGGCATATCTCTGCTTCCGTCAGATGTTGAAGTGGTGAAAAGCAGGTTAGATGAGGAAGACACAAGAAATAAATGTGTGTGCGTGTGTGTGTGTGTGTGGGGGCGGGGGGTGGATTTGGAGTTTCTCAAAGATTGTGGCATATAAAAAAGGAAAAGAGGAGACATCAAATCTTAAATATAAGGATGAATATGAAGAGGTGAACGTGCAAAAAGTTGGAAAAATGTTGCAAGAGGAAATCAGAAGCAAAGGATAAGAGAAACAGAGCTAAGTTAATGATTGATGGATTTTTAAAAAACAAACTAGCCCACACAATTGGCCTTAGCTAAGAGAGCTAAAAGAGTGAAAATATTAAGGGAGTTTTGTGGACATAAGAAGTGGGAGTGTAGGTGCTTCAAGTCATTCAAGAAGATTATGAATAATCCTTGTTTTAAACTCACTGTCCAGCCTGTTTCCTAATCCCTTGTTTCAGAATCAAAGTTAGCCTTAATACTGAGACACAAGAAAATGCTGATGCTGAAATGTCAGCCTTTAATATGTTTAAAGAATACATTTTCACAGCTCTCTGGAGAAGAAGAATGCAAGAAAAAATTCCTCTCCTTATTTCAATAGTATTTATCCTAAGATTGACTACTTTCACCAAAATTAATTACTCCAGACAGAAGATGCAGTTTCTCATGTTCACTCTGAAAGCCATCTGGGAATCATTTATATCTCAATGAGATTACCTCTTGTATTTCTAAATTCCAGAGGTGATAAACCTAATCTGCTCAATTCCTCTATTAGTTTAAACACCTCAACTTTCAAATCAATTGAATGTGCACTTGCTGCATTTCCTCTGTGGAATCTCATACCTCTTCTCCCCACAAAAAGCTGATTCAGTTAATAATCTTGCATCTGAGACTCATACACAAGTAAGATTATATGAGAAGATTTGGAGCCAAGGCAAGTGGATGAAGTTAGGATGCAAATAATGAATGAATTGGGATATGGAACAGGATTAGAAACCCAAATGGCTTACTCATGCTCCTTGTTACTAAAGCTTACATGTGTCCTTCAGCAAAGTTTTGTAACCAACTTCCAAGGGTAAAAATGTCACTTAAAAGGCATCAACTTTATATCTTCCCGCCAAATGTGGAAGAGCAGTTTCCTGATGAGCCACAGTCATGGTTTACCAGGGTAAAAGGAAACACCATTGTCTGGACAATATGAAGTTTTAGAGTCCTTTACAATCTCAGACTTTTCAGAGAACTTTTCAGACAATTTCAGAGAACTAAAGTACAAATGTTTGTGCTTCAGAGTACTGATTGTGCTAATTATATCAAAGTAGAATTCTTGTCACTCTTACATTTCACAGTTATTGATAAATAGAAGGGGGAAAGCATAGAGTTGCCATAAAAAGACCAAGTTCACGTTTATCGCCACTTAACTGTATCTATGTATACCGCCAAATGAAACAATGTTTCTCCGAACCAAGGTGCAGAACACAGTGTATATAACTCACACACAACACATAAAGTAGTACGAGCACAAATCAATTAGCAAATAATAACACACACAAAATGCTGGTGGAAAACAGCAGGCCAGGCAGCATCTATAAGGAGAAGCACTGTCAACGTTTCGGGCCAAGACACTATAATAATATATAACGAATAATAAGGTGCATTTGTGACAGAAGTTAAAAAGTAAACAGTGTAACACTACTGGTGCTTCATATGCGATGAAACCTGGGTGGTGGCAGCAAGTTCAATAGTCTCATGGCCTGGGGAAAGAAGTTGTTTCCCATCAAAGCTTCCTGCATAATGCTCTTCAAGGAGAAAACTTGCATATTACAAGCAATTATTAAAATACTCTATGATCAATAAACCTCACAGTAATTTGTTGTAATTATACCCTCTGGTTTATATAATATTGAATTGAACTAGAGGATTAAAATACTATTTGTTTAATTACTGGTGACACGCATCTTCAACTGTTGCTAATATTAAACAATTTCGATGCAATCAATAATTCTGAATCACCATGTATACAAAATTTGCTTTTGTTCTTTCTGCATGAAAAGTCAATACAGTCACACCAGGCAACAGAATTCCTTTAACTTTCACTTGGAACTGAGCCAGCCACTGTTTTATTCCTTGCTGGAACAGCATGCCCAAGAATGCAGCACAATAACAGGACAGTGGATTCCTTGAAAATATAGTGGCTGATGAAATGCCACAAAATGAAATCAGTAAGACCAGATATCTATCATTCAGATTGCAAAACACTTACCACAAGTCCTATTTTAACTAGGCATCTGACATCAGAAAAAATAAGCTAAAAAAAGGAATAAAGAAAATGATACCCCACGTGTTTAGAATAAGAATGTAAAAACACAGCAATGACTTAAATGGTTTAACGAGGACTCAATTTATTCCCTTCTTTAAATCCTGTGAGAATAATGAGAACAACTGTAATTTCAAATTCCAAGAAAAGGAGGTCAGTCACACAAATGTCAATACATAGCAAGGTAAATTAATGCTGAGGTTTGGCAGGTATACATCATCTGATAATAAGTGTTTTTCCCACACAATGCTGAATGCTGATTTATCAAACTGAGCTGCAGCTGTAAGTGATAAATCACAGCAGAGCTTCGAAGCTGGGCATACTTACACTTTTGACCAATACTGATCACTAAGTGAAGAACTTTTTAGGAATAACACAAAAAAGCATGTAACTAAAAATGAGTCGCAAAGTCAAAGGGCAATGAAATAATGCCATCAAAAAACTGTTTTGACCCTGAGGCCCTTCGCTGGTCGGGGTCGGGGGTCGACTGTGGATATTGTGTCACAGCAGGCTCAGTGCTGGGACCCCAGTTGTTTACAATATGTATTAATGATTTAGACAAGGGAATTAAATGTAGCATCTCCATGTTTGTGGATGACACGAAGCTGGGTGGCGGTGCTAGCTGTGAGGAGGATGCTAAGAGGATGCAGGGTGACTTGGATAGGTTAGGTGAGTGGGCAAATTCATGGCAGATGCAATTTGATGTGGATAAATGTGAGGTTATCCACTTTGGTTGCAAGAACAGGAAAACAGATTATTATCTGAACGGTGTCTGATTAGGAAAAGGGGAGATGCAACGTGACCTGGGTGTCATTGTACACCAGTCATTGAATGTGGGCATGCAGGTACAGCAGGCAGTGAAAAAGGCAAATGGTATGTTGGCATTCATAACAAAAGGATTTGAGTACAGGAGCAGGGAGGTTCTACTGCAGTTGTACAAGGCCTTGGTGAGACCGCACCTAGAATATTGTGTGCAGTTTTGGCCCCCTAATCTGAGGAAAGACATTCTTGCCATAGAGGGAGTACAGAGAAGGTTCACCAAATTGACTCCTGGGATGGCAGGACTTTCATATGAAGAAAGACTGGATCGACTAGGCTTATACTCACTGGAATTTAGAAGATTGAGGGGGGATCTTATTGAAATGTATAAAATTCTAAAGGGATTGGACAGGCTAGATGCAGGAAGATTGTTTCAGATGTTGGGGACGTCCAGAATGAGGGGTCACAGTTTCAGGATAAAGGGGAAGCCTTTTAGGACCGAGATGAGGAAAAACTTCTTCACACAGAGTGGTGAATCTGTGGAATTCTCTACCACAGGAAACAGTTGAGGCTGGTTCACTGGCTATATATAAGAGGAAGTTAGATATGGCCCTTGTGGCTAAAGGGATCAGGGGGTATGGAGAGAAAGCAGGTACAGGGTTCTGAGTTGGATGATCAGCCATGATCATACTGAATGGCGGTGCAGGCTTGAAGGGCCGAATGGCCTACTCCTGCACCTGTTTTCTATGTTTCTATCTGTCTATGTGATATGCAGGCCAGTACACAAACCAGGACAGTTGGACATGGAGAGCAAGCTGTTGCCCTTGAAGCAGGCTCCCCCTCTCCTCACAGCTGATGAACCCAAAGGAACGGCAGAGGCTGATACAGCGGTGTCACAGGAGATGCCATTCCATGTTGAACTCAACGTGGGACTGCAGCTCTGGATTTTTCCCTTTGGGTTTACTCTCGAAGCCCTCCCATGAGTGGATACAGCCGCAGGAAGTTTGATATCAGAATTTTCCTTCTCCTAGATGAGCTGCCAAGCACAGCTGATGAGCCCCACCTTTAAGGTGCCAGTAACCCACCTTTGCCCCTTCTCCTGTCAGCAGAAACCATTCTGCCAGACTTAGTAGCTAAGCCACACGTGAAGGCTAGGACCTGGAATTGGTTGTCCAAGGCTACTTGAAGCATTTAATAGGTAGTGGGAGCTTATCCCCACTACCTCCCCTAACTATGACAACCTTAAGTAACCAATCTGTACCTATTCATGCAATTGCCCTACAGCAGGGTTTCATATCCGGGGTTCCATGAGAGGTCACTGGGGGTTTCACGCGAGATTGTGATTAAAAAAAAAACATTTTTTGAACCTTGCATGATCCGCGGTACTAGCACACAGAGTGGTGGGCAGTGACCGAGCAGCCCCGTTAGCAATCTTGTTAATGTGGGGTGGGTAGGCCGATAGTGAGTGGTGTGTTGCACAGAGGGGAGGACAGTAGGTTGATAATTGGTGAGCACTGTATTGTACGGAAGCGAGGATGGTAGGCTGATAAAGAGCATGAAGTGTGTTTTCGGAGTATTGAATAGTCTTGCCCAACTTGGCCTTTGATGTCAGCCTCTCCCTCCCAAGTTACCTCCCCTATCTTCCTATTATGCACTGCCGACTGTCTTACAGAAGTGAACAAACACGACAAGTTTAGTAGAAAACTGGAGAGAAATCTTCATTCTTCAGGGATTTTTACGTGCCAAGGTTCAGCTGCTGGCTTGCCACTTTGCTATTGTTGTAAACATTGCAAAAGGTGGATTGTGTAAGTTAGAAGTGAATTGCATTGTGAAGTTTTAGTACTTTTTGTGGATTACTCGTTTAGTTATTTATGATGCCATTCTTTCTTTATAAATTATTAACCTCCGTGTTTACAGACATGTCTAAATGGCCAATGTCTGATAGTAAAATCTTCTGAGTCATTTCACTGCTAGTGCAACACGGGACATAAAGAAGTCCGTCTTTACAATGAAAGTTACTTATCACTGGGTTTTACATGAACTGTTGATCCAAGTTGTCCTATTCCTTTGTGACCAGTCTGTGGCAGACAACTTATAGATGCAACAATGGCTCCATCAAATTTGAAAAGACTCTTAACTACAAATCACAGCTATGTGGCATGTAAAGGTGCTGATTATTTTAAGCGGCTGTTGGAATCACAAAAGAAACGGAGGAAAGCTTTTGTTAATGGAGTCACAGTCAGTCAAACAGATTCAGGAAGCAAATTGTTTAATAGCAGAACCTATTACCCAGAAAAGGAAAAGTCACACAGTTGGTGAGAACCTAATAGTGGCAGCACGTAAAATTATAGTGAGTAAAATGTGCGGACACGATGCGGTACAAGAAATTGAAAAGGTTTCACACTCAAACACATACAGTACAGTAAGTTGACGTATGGATGACATGTCACATGATACTGAAGAGGTTTTGTGCGATAACTGAAAAACAACAGCTTCTCTATCCAGGTTAATGAGTCAACCGATTTCACCAATAAATGTCATGCTGTAGCATTTGTAAAATTTGTAAATGATGGTGAAATTCAGGAAAACTTCCGTGGCAAACAGCTACCCAAAACAAGCAAAGGCCAAGATATTTTTAATGTTTTGTCTTCATACCTGGATAAAAAATGGTCAGTCTTGAAGGAACTATACTGGCAACTGTGTTGCTTTGGCTTATGGTTTTTAGTAACTTGACTATTCAACATTGCACATAAATTTTCATGTTGTAAATACCATTAATTAAAATCAATTTACAACCTTTATTTAAATTAAATCTACTGAATCTACCTTTAGAAAAATTAAATCCCATTTTGGCTTAAGACAGTTATTTAACAGATATTTATTATGTTCGCTTATCAGTTTTTAAAATTTATGAAAGAGAAAGAAAGATGTTAATTTCAAGAAAGGTAAGCTAAGCTTAACTTTCTGTTTCTTTTTTCAGGAAAGGTTGGCTAAAAATTCATTCTCTACTCAAAGGAGCATTGATAATTATTTTTTGATTATTATGTATACAATTTACTGATCACGCTAACATAGTGTGAGCTGTAGATATAATAATTTTTACACTAGGGTTCCCTGAGACCTGAACATTATTCCCTGAGACCTCCAGTGCAAAAAGATTGAGAAAGGCTGGCCGACAGGGTACATCATTCTGAAACTGGGAACAGCAAAATGTTTGAAGAATAAAAAGTTTGAAAACTACACCCAAGGAAGCTTATGATCAAGGGGAAACTATTGAAATTCACAGGATTCACAATATTGGTGGCACAGAAGATTGCAGATTTTAGGATCGGGAGCTGTTGCAGATACTCACAAGATTCTGCGCATGCTGGAAATCCAGTGTAAAACACACAAAGTGCTAGAGGAACTCAGCATGTCAGGCAGCATCTATAAAGAGGAATAAAGAGCCAGAGTTTCAGGCCAAGACCCTTCATCAGGCCCAGAATGTTGGCTCTGTATTCTATGTTGTAGATACTGTCTGAGCTGGTGAATTCCTCCAGAACTTTGTGCTGTAGATACATGTTGCATCTGTGGAGGCAAAGAGATAGACAACCTTTTGGCTTGAGACCCTGTGAGTACAGTGGGTAGATGAGGTGAGGGGAAAGGTGAAGCAGAAACTGGAAAGTGAAAGGTGGATCTGCATGAGGAGGAGCTGAAGGGCAGAGGGAAGGAATAATGGAGAAAATGACAGGGACCAGGAAGTAACAACAAAGGGGTCTGAAGTTGTGGCAGGTTAACTGCCAAAGAGAACCATAAGACCATAAGACACAGGAGCAGAATTAGGCCATTCAGTACATAGAGTGTACTCCGTCATTCCATTATGGCTGATCCTGGAACCCACACAAACTGTTCTCATCATATCCTCTGATGCCCCAACCAATCAGGAAACTATAACCTTCCACCTTAAATATACCCATGGACTTGACCTCAACCTCAGTCTGTAGCGGAGCATCCCACAGATTTATTACTCTCTAGCTTAAAAAAAAGTCCTCCTTACCTCTGTTCTAAAAGGTCATCCCTCAGTTTTGAGGCTTTCTGAGATATGGGCCCATATCTGTTGACAATACGCCAAGTGTGGCCTGACTAGTGTCATAAAGCCTCAGCCTTATTTCCTTGCTTTTATATTCTATTCCCCTTGAAATAAATGCAAGCATTGCATTTCCTTTCTTTATTACGGACTCAACTTGTAAATTAACCTGGGAGTCTTGCACGAGGATTCCTAAGTCCCTCTGTACCTCTGATGTTTGAACCTTCTCCCAATTTAGATAATAGTCTGCACTATTGTTCCTTTTACCAAAATGCATTATCATACATTTCCCAACTCTTTATTCCATCTGCCACTTTTATGTCCATTCTTCCAATCTGCCTATCTACTGCTGCAATTGCATCACTTCCTCATCACTACTACCCCTTCACTTATCTTCATATCATCCGCAAACTTTGCCACAAAACCATTATCCAAATCATTGACCAACAATGTGAAAAGTAGCAGTCCCAATACTTCCTCTCGAGGAACATCACTAGTCATTGGCAACCAGCCAGAAAAGGTACCCTTTATTCCCACTCACTGCCTCCTGCCTGTCAGTCATTCTGCTATCCATGCTAGTATCTTTCCTGTAACACCAAGGGATTTTATCTTGTTAAGCAGCCTCATCCGAGCCACCTCATCAAATGGCTTCTGAAAATCCAAGTAAATGACATCCACTCCTCTCCTTTGTCCACCCTGCTTGTTACTTTCTCGAAAACTCTAAACTTCACAAAAACTATGCTGACTTTGACTTATTTTATCATTAGTCTCCAAGTATCACAAAACCTTGTGCTTAATAATAGACTCAAACACTTTCCCAACCACTAAGGCTAACTGGCCTATAATTTCCTTTCTTTTGTCTTCCTCCCTTCTTAAAGAGTGGAGTGACATTTGCAATCTTCCAGGCCTCTGGGACCATGCCAGAATTATATAATTCTTGAAAGATCATGACCAATGCATCCATTTTCTCTTCAGCAATCTCTCTCAGGACTGTGGGACTCAGGTCGTCCATCTGGTCCAGGTGACTTATCCACTTTAAGACCTTTCAGTTTGCCTGGCACTTTTTCCTTTGTAATAGTAATGGAAATCACTCCTGCTCCCTAACAATCATGGAGCTCTGGCACACTGCTGGTGTCTTCCACAGAGAAGACTGATACAAAGTACCCATTAAGTTCATCTGCCACATAAAATGCTGGAGGAACTCAGCAGGCCAGGCAGCTTCTATGGAAAAAAGTACAGTGGACGTTTCAGGCTGAAACCCTTCAGCAGGACTGGAAAAAATGCTGAGGAGTAGATTTAAAAGAGAGAGAAACACCAAGTGATAGGTGAAACCTGGAGGGGAGGAGATCATGTCTTCAGGTTGGAGGCCATCCAAACAGAATATAAGGTGTTATTCCTCCAATTAAGTGTGCCTTATCTCAACTTTGGAGGAGGCCATGTATGGACATATTGGAATGGGAATGGAAAGTGGAATTAAAATGGGTAGCTACTGGGAGATCCCACTTGTTCTGGCAGATGGAGCATAGGTGGTCTGTGAAGCAGCCGTCCAATCTACGTCGGGTCTCACCAATATACAAGAGGCCACACTGGGAGCACTCCCCACTTTTCTCCCTCCTAGCACTTAAACTTAGAAGCAGAACCAGTGCTACACCTGCCCCTACACCTCCTCTCTGTTTAGGGCCCTAAACAGTCCTTCCAGCTGAGGCGACACTTCACCTGTGAGTCTGTTGGGGTCATATGCTGAGTTTGGTGCTCCCAGTGTGGCTTCCGGTATATCAGTGAAACCTGACATAGGCTGGGAGACTGCTTCGCTAAGCATCTATACTCCATCCTCCAGAACAAGCTGGATCTCCCAGTGGCCTCACATTTTAATTCCACTTCCCATTTTCATTCTGATATGTCCATCCATGGCCTCCTCTACTGTCACGATGAGGCCACACTCAGATTGGAGGAACACCTTATATTCTGTCTGGGTAGCTCCATCCTGATGGCATGAACATTAATTTCTCAAACTTCTAGTAATGCCCTCTCACCCCATTCCCTTCACCATTTCCCATCTCCTTTTCCCTGCCTCACCTTATCTCCTTACCCGCCCATCACCTCCCTCTGGTGCTCCTCCCTCTTCTTCTTTCTTCCTTGACCTTCTGTCTCTTTCACCAATCAACTTCCCACCTCATTACTTCATCTGTCCTCCTCCAGGTTTCACCAGTCACCTGGTATTTCTCTCTCCCTTCCTCACACTTTTTAAATCTACTCCTCAGCTTTTTTTTCCCCAGTCCTACCAAAAGGTTTTGGCCTGAAATGTTAACTGTACTTTTTTCCTTAGATGCTGTCTGGCCTGCTGAGTTCCTCCAGCATTTTATGTGTGTTGCTCAGATTTCCAGCATCTGTAGATTTTCTGTTGTTTGTAAGTTCATTTGTCATTTCTTTGTCTCCCATTACAACCTTGCTAGCATGATTTTCCAGTGCTTCAATATCAACCCTCACCTCCCTTTTACTCCTTATATGATTAAAAAACTTTCAGTATCTTGTTTTATATTGTTGTCTTGTTTGCCCTCATATTTCATCTTTTCCCTTCTTATGGCTTCTTTAGTTGTGTTTTGTTGTATTTTAAAAGATTCCCAATCATCCAACCTCCCATTCATTTTTGTTACCTTATATGCCCTATCCTTGGCTTTTATGCAGTCCTTAAATTCCCTTGTCAGCCATGGTTGCCTACCACTGCTAGTTGAGAACTTCCTCTTCTGTGCAACATATCTAACCTGTGCTTTGTGAACTATTCGCAGAAACTTCAGTCATCTCTGCTGTCATCCCCACCAGTATCCTCCTCGAATCAAAATGGGCAAGTTCCTCTCTCATGCTTCTGTAATTCCCTTTATTCCATTGCGATACCAATACATATGACTTATGCTACTCCCTCTCAAATTTCAGTACGAATTCAATCATATTATGATCACTGTCTCTTAAGAGTTCCTTTACATTAAGCTCCCTAATAAGACCTGGGTTATTGCACAACACCCATTCTAAGATAACCTTTCCCCAAGTAGACACAAGCACAAGCTGCTCTAAAAAGCCATCTCTTAGGCATTCAACCAATTCCCTCCCTTGCGATCTAACACCAACCTAATTTTCCCAATCGCCTTGTATATTGAAGTCCTCCTTCAATTACCGTTATTACATTACATTTCCAGCTCCCTTTGCAATCTCAACCCCACATTTTGGCTACTATTTGGAGGCCTATATATGATTCCCATAATGTTTTTTTTCACCCTGGCAGTTTCTTAACTCAATCCACAGAGATCCAACATTCTCTGACTTCATGTCATTGCTTTCTAAAGATGTAATTCCATCTCTTCCCAACAGAGCCACAGCATTGCCAGTGCCTTCCAGCCTGTTCCTTTGCTACAAAATATATCCTTTGATGTTAAGCTCCCACCTATGACCTTCTTTCAGCCATGACTCAGTGATGCCTATATTGTCATAATTGTGCCATGAGTTTGTCCACTTTATTCCAAATGCTATGCATATTTAAATACAACACCTTCAGTCCTACATTCTTTGCCTTTTTGAATTTTGCCTCTATGGTCTTCATTTATACCCAGTCATTGGCTTGTCCTTCCTTACATTCATGTTACATCCATTATCTACTTGCAAACCCGCTGGCTCATCCTGGTTCTCACCACCCTGCCATGTTAGTTTAAACCATTCCCAACCATGAGAATGACATCTTGAAACAAAAAAATGGTTAACTGGAGTCAACAATTTCCTACGTAAAGTTGTGAAGTAAGCTGATAGTGGAAAAATAATACGGGATATAAGTGATCCTGATTCTGACTCTGTTCTTCTTTGAAGTCATCAGAACATAAGAACTTAATAGATGCAAGATTGACCACTTGGTCCCTTCAGCCTACTCCAACATTCCATAAGTTCATGCCTGATCTGATCTTACCCTTATCTCTATTTACCTTTATGTTCTTCTAAACTCACCCATAATCCAAAAAATTGTTCTTTCTTGGCTTTTACTCCATTCTATGACTGAGCCCTTGCAGCTCCCTGGAGTAAAGAATTCCAAAGATTTATGACATATCGAGAAAAGGAAGATTTCCTCAGCTTTATTTGAATGAATGACTGCTTCTTCTGATGGCTCAGGATATGTCATTAAAATAACAATATACTCCTGTTTACAGAAAACCCAGTCAGATGGAAGTCGTGATCATGTCATCATGAAGAGCAAAGATCTTTTCCCTTCACTATCAATCCTGTGAGTGTTATCACAGAAAAATATGGGCCTCTTATTCACATCATTTCATCATATCAAGTGCGAGTCAGCAGTCTATTAACTATCTCTGATAAAAAAATAACTTGAACATCATAATGCTTAGGACAGGATTGTGGCAGTGACACCATAGATTGAGCCTGCCAGAGTCCTGCTGTCCTGGAATCTGTGCAGTCAGAGGGAAGGCATCTCCTTTGCTTGCAGTAATTGACTGCTGCTATGAGATCATCTTGGATGCTAGCCTGCTCTGTGCTAATGAGAAAACTTTCCTTTAAAGGCAGGTGAACCATAAACTTTGACAAAGTAAAATCTACCCAACTACAGGAGTGCCGAACTTTCTTTGATCTTTAGCATACAAAATGTCATGTAATATTCGGTCAAGTATTCCTCCAAAAGGGCCTCAATGTGATGTCTGCTCTGCACCTTTTTGTTGAACAAAAAAGTTCTATATCCTCTAGCTTCCATATAGCTCCAGCATCTTTATTCACAGGTACCATTTACGGTATTACATGTATTATTTTCTACCCCCCCCCCCTCTCTCTCTCTCTGTCTTTCTCGATCTCCAGCAAAGTGTGAAGTAATCCTTTTTGGAAGTTTGATCTTGAAGATAGAATACAAAGTTAATGGCAGGATCCTTAACAGTCTGGAGGAACAGAGAGATCTCTAGGACCAACAGCCAAAGATCTCTCAAAGTTGCAGTGTAAGGTGATAGAATGGTTAAGAAGATGTGTGTTGGCCTTCATTTGTAAGGGGATTGAGATCAAGTGCTGTGAGGTAATGTTGCAACTTTATAAAACTCTGGTTAGACCACACTTGGAGTATTGTGTTCAGTTCTGGTCGCCCAATTATAGGAAGTATGTGGAAGTTTAAGGGAGGGTGCAAGGAAGTTTACCAGGATGCTGGCTAGATTAGAGAGCATGTCTTATGAGGATAGATTATGTGAGATGGAGCTTTTCTTTTTGGAGTAAAGAAGGATGAGAAATGACTTCAGAATCAGAATCAGGTTTAATATCACTGGCGTATGTCATGAAAATTGTTATCTACAGCAGCAGTACAATGCAATACATAATAATAGAGAAAAACATGAATTACAGTAAGTATATATATAATAGTTAAGTTAAATAAGTAGTGCAAAATTAAAAATAAAAAAGTAATGAGGTAGTATCTACGGGTTCGATGTCCATTCAAAAATCGGATGGTTTACAAGATGATAAGAGACATAGAATGAGAGGACAGCCAGAGTCATTTTTTTGCCCAGAGTAGAACAGCTATTATGAGGAAGCATAGCTTTAAGGAGTTTCAGGGAAAGTATAGTGTGGATGTCAGAGGTAGTATTTTTTTACACGAGGAGTGGTAGTTAGATGGAATATACTACCACAGGCGGTAGCCAAGGCAAATATATTAGGAATAGATAGGCACATAGTTGAAAGAAAAGTTGAGGACTATGTAAGAAGAAAGGGTTAGATTGATCTTAGAGTAGGTTAAAGGGTCAGTACATCATCATGGGCCAAAGGGCCTTTCTTGTGCGGTACTGTCCTGTGTTCTGTCCACATCTCCAAAACTCTCTTTCTTTCTATCTGCAGAATTCTGTAGAGGAAAGTGAAAATCTAGAATAATAAGCATGATCTCATTTTCTAGGAGTTGCTCTCAATTGGCATACAGATTGTTAACTTGTAAACCAGTTCTTGATTGAAGAGCTGTAGCATATTTCATTATTTTTGATGCTATAAGCAGTTGTGTGTGAAGTAGGAAGTCAATGAATTTCTCTAAAATACACCTTTTATTTACCTAGATTGTGTAAAATATGCTAGTTTTCCTATTTACAGATGTTACAGAGACAAGTATGAGATCACAGTAAATGAAGAGGTATATTATTTTCATAATGTCAAGATCACATTGTCTGCAATCTGAATACTGAACAGCAACATTAGTTTTCCAATCAAGTCCCATTAATCGGAGTGCCCAACAAAGCTGAGCCATAGGAAATATGTACTGAAAATATCTACCATTAGTTCATGTAAGTAACTTGGGTCAGTAACATGACTGATTTTAATAATTCTCAGTTGTATTTGAAACCAGTGGACCATAGGGCATTGGTGTAGAATTAGGCCATTTGGCCCATCGAATCTGCTTTGGTATTCCATCATGGTTGATTTATTATCCCTCAAATCCATTCACCTGCCTTCTCCCCATTAACTTTGACACCCTGAATTATCAAAAAGCTATTGACCTTCACTTTAAATATACCCAATCACTTGGCCTGCACAGCCATCTGTGTCAATGAATTCCACAGATTCACTATCCTCTGGCTAAAGAAATTCATCCTCATCTGTGTTCTAAATCAATGTCCCTCCATTCTGTGGTTGTGCCCTCTGTTCCTGGACTCCCCCACTATAGGAAATATACTCTATCTAGGCCTTTCAATATTCAATAGGTTTCATTCCCAGAAGCATTCTTACCAACCTCCTCTGGACTATCTCTAATGCCAGAAAATCCTTTCTTAGATAAGGGGCCCAAAAATGCTCACAATATTCCAAATGTGGTTTGACCAATGACTTATAAATTCTCAGCATTACATTCTAGTCCTCTCAAAATGAATGCTAACATTGAATTTGCCCTCCTTATCACTGACTCAACCTGGAAGAAAACCTTTATGGAATCCTGCATGAGGACTCCCAAGTCCCTTTGTACTTTGGATCTCTGAATTTTCTCCACATTTAGAAAATATTCTATGCCTTTATTCCTTCTGCTAATGTCATGACCATACACTTCTCTATGCAATATTCCATCTGCCCCTTCTGTGCCCATTCTCCAAATCTGTCTAGGTCCTTCACAAACCTCCTGCTTCCTCAACATTACCTGCCCCTCCACCTACATTGCTATCTTCCACAAATCTGTCCACAATGTCATTAATTCCATTGTCCAAATCATTGACATATAACATGAAAAAATGTGGTCCCAACACCAACCACTGGGGACCACCAACTAGAATAGTGCCCCTTTATTCCCACTTTGCCTCCTGCCATTCAGCCAATGCTCTACCCATCTTTCCTGTAATACCATGGGCTCTTATCTTGCTTAGCCGCTACACTTGGGGCATCTTATCAAAAGCCTTCTGAAAATTCAAGTAAAACAACATCCACTGACTCTCCTTCATCTATCCTACCTGTTATTTCCTTAAAGAATTCCAGCAGATTTGTCAGACAAGATTTCCCCTCTAAGGAATCCATGCTGACAATGCTCTGTTTTATCAGATACCTGCTAGTACCCTGAAACCTCATCCTTAATAATGGATTCCAACATCTTCCTGTCTCCCTCAGAGAGGAGTGACATTTGAAATTTTCCAGTCCTCTGGAACTATTCCAAAATCTAGTGATTCTTGAAAGATCATGACTCATACCTCCACAATCTCTTCAGTTACCTTTCTCAGAACCATAGCGTGTAGTCTATCTGGTCCAGGTGAATACTCTACCTTCAGACCTTGCAGTTTCCCAAACACCTTCTCCTTAGTAGCAACAACTACACTCACATCTGCCCCCGATACACTTAGATTTATTTCATACTGCTAGTGTCATAACAGTGAAGACTGACTCAAAACACTTAATACATTTGCACAAAGCTTCATTGTACCCCCATTACTACCTCTCCAATGTAATTTTCCAGTGATCCAATATCCACTCTCACCTCTCTTCTGCTCTTTATACAGTATGTCTGAAAAAATACTTCTGATGTACTCTTTTATATTATTGGCTAGCTCACCTTCATATTTCTTTCCTTATGGCTTTTTAGTTGTCTTTAGTTTGTAAAAGCTTCCCTATCATCTTATTTACAACTAATTTTTGTTGTAATTTATGTCCCTCTCTTTTGCTTTTATGCTTTCTCTGACTTCTCTCATCAGCCATGGTTGCATGATCCTCCCTTTAGAAAATACTTTCATCTTCTGGATGCACTGCATTCCAGCCATCACTGGTCTGCCATCATCACTGCTAGTGTCCCCTTCCAATTAACTTTGGCTAGCTCCTTTCTCATGCCTCTATAATTCTCTTTCCTCCACTGTAATACTGATACATCTGACTTTAGCCTCTCCCTCTCAAACTGAGCAGTTATTCTATTATATCATGATTGAAGCTTGCTTTACCTTAAGCACCTGTATCAAATCTGATTCATTACCCAGCACCCAGTCCAGAATTGCCTTTCCCCTAGTGGGCTCAACCACAAGCTGCTCTAAAAATCCATCTTGGAGACATTCTACAAATTCCCTGTCTTGGGATCCAGCACCAACCTGATTTTCCCAATCTACCGGTATATTGAAATGTCCCATGACTATCGTAACACTGCTGATTTAACGTGCCTTTTCCATCTCCCGTTGTAATTTGTGTCCCATGTCCTGGCTGCTGTTCAGAGGCCTGTATATACAATAATTCCCCTCAGGGTCCTTTTACCCTTGTAGTTTCTTAACTTTACTCACAAGGATTCTACTCCTTCTGATCTTATGTCACCTTTTTCTAAGGACTTCATTTCAATTTTACCAACAGAGCCACCTCACCCCCTCTGCCCTTTCGATACAATGTGTATCCTTGGATGCTGATGTCCCCAACTATGCTCTTCTTTCAGCCACGATTCAGTGATGCCCACAATGTCATACGTGTCAATCTCTAACTGCGTGACAGGATCGTCCACCTTATTCTGTATATTGTGTCAATTCCTATATAATACATTCAGTCCTGTATTCAATAGGCTTCAATAGGGACACTTAATGCCAGAGAAATGTAAAGACCAATGCCAAAGAATGCATTGTCATATCAGAGGATCTGTCCTGGGACCAGCATTTAAGGCCATCACAAAGAAGGAATGACAGTCCTCCTACTTCCTTAGAAATTTGTGTAGATTCAGCATGTCATTGAAAATTTGACGAACCTCTATAGATGTTAGGTTACTTTGGTGAGTAACCTAACTGGTTGCATCATTGGCTGGTGTGGAAACACCAATGTCCAGGAATGGAGAAGTCTACACAGAGTATTGGATATAGCCCAGTCCTTCACAGACAAAGTGCTCTCCACCATTGAGTAGCATTGTCTTAGGAAGGCAGCCAACCATCATCAAGCACTCCACCATGTAGGCCATGCTTTCTTCTTGATACTACCATCAAGCAGGAAGTAAAGGAGCCTTACATCCCACACGACCAGATTCAGGAACAGTTATTACCCTCCAGCCATCAGGGTCCTGAACCAGGATAACCTGGACAACCTCACTCACCTCAACTCTGTACTGATTCCACAATGTACTTTCCAGGACTCTACAACTTATGTTCTCAGTATTATTTATTTATTTGCACAACATTTCTTCTTTTGCACATTGGTTGTTTGTCAATCTTTGTTTACGTGATTTTTTTTAATATAAATTCTGTTGTAGTTATTTATATTCCTATAAATGCCTGAGAGAAAATGTCTCCCAAGGTAGTATATGATGACATATACTGTATGTATTTTGATAATAAATTTACTTTGACCTTGACTTTGACTTGTGATACCACGCTCTCATGTTTAACATTCAGGTCAGCAAGTATATTAATGCCTTTTCGGTGATGAAATTGGCTCCCCTGGTGGTTGGCACTCAGCAGAGAGATGACTGTCATGAATGCTTTCATTATCTGTTGTGAGAAGGTTAGAATCTCATTCTGACTCACTCCTCTGGGAAGGGAATATTTATTAACTTTTATGTCACACACAAAATGCTGGAGGAACCTTAACAAGTCTGGAAGCGTCTACAGAGAGGAGTACAGTCATATGAGGAGCAACACCTCATATTCTGCCCAGGTAGCTTCTAACGTGTAACATCAATTTCTGTAACTTCTGGTAATGTCTCCCCCTCCCTTCTTTCTTTTTCAATTCCCCATTCTGTCTGTCCTCTCACCTCTTCTCATCTTTTCACCTGCTCATCACCTCCTTCTGGTGCCCCTCCTTCACCTTCTTCCATGAAGCACTGACTCCTATCAGATTCCTTCTTCTTCAGTCCTTTACCTCTTCCACTTCTCCATTCCCAGCTCCTTCAACCCCTGCCTGTCCACTTCCTCCTCACCTGTCTCACCCGTCACCACTCGCCTATCCCTACCTTCTGCCTCCCTCCTTTCTTTCCAGTCCTGGTAAAGGCTCTCAGCCTGAAACATTGACTGTTTATACCTCCCTATGTCTGTTGCCTGACTTGCTGCATTCTTCCAGCTTTTTATCTTCCAGCATCTGCAAAATCTTGTTTGTTTATAACTATTATGTCAGTTTGGACTCTCTTAACTACCATGTCAATTCAGTACAGAATAATGAAACAGATATACTGTACCAGTCTTACAAATCCTAGCAATCAATCAGGCTGATTCTGATCAATCATGTTAAATGAGTTTGTACAAAGTACTTTTTAGTCGATTTCACTCTTAATAAATTGGCATTCATTATCCTACAAGAAAAGACATTTTACTCAACAATGTGGTGACCTGAGTCAGCGTACTTACCCTGGTAAATTGGTTACACGTCATAAGTATATATAACCATCACAAGAAGCTTCCCTTTTTCACAAGACCTTCTATCTCTGATCACAATGGCTGGCTGCTTTTACAGATGCACACTGGCCTGATTGATTCTCCAAATGAGTGTCATGAATCTGAGATCCTTAGCAATGAAACTTGGCCTATTATTGTAATGTGTAAAAAGTTCGAAGTACATTTATTCTCCAAGTAAACAACCCTGACATTCGTCTTCCCAACAGTCAGTCATGAAACAAAGAAAAACCAAGAAACCAGCCCTTTCATAGAAAACTGGCAAATATCAATCCACCTCTGTCAATCTCCACATGCAAAAAAATTGCACAAATGGCAACAAAGAACAACACAGAACATAAAATACAGAAGTCCAATCTTAGTATGGTTCAGCTCAATGTTCATTATCTACGGGCTGACTTGATTCAAAAACCATCCAATATTAGTAACAAAAAACGAACAACCAGTCTAGAACGAAAACTAGAGCACATTCTAAAATCTGAATTAGAGTCCAACTCTACAATCTGCATCAATTGAACCTGCTCCAGCCCCATCCGCTGACACCATTGAGGGAGAGAGATCACACAAATGTAAGGAACTTCCCTCAGGAGCAGTGAGTGAGAGACATCCACAGCAGACACCCTCTCCAGCAGCAGCGAGCGAGAGGCTGATAGACAGCACCGAACGCTCTCTCGTCTTCCGCACTTGCCGCAATGACTTCAATCTGCCTCGGCGCTGTTATTGGTGAAATCAGCGAGAGATGGAGTTGGTCCTGGGCCCACACCCCTTCTTTGGTTGCAGCCTGGTGGGACCCTCTTGGAGACAGAAAAGAACCAGATTGCCTGACTGGCCCTATATCACACAGAATGTAGATTATAAACTCTAACAGTAGTAGATCCATGTCTGAAATTTTAAAAAGCTGTAAAAGAAGTGAGAGCAATTGCTTTGTGACCTGTCTTCTTCCTGATCACAGTGATATAGAGTGAAAACCATAGCTCCCCAGCCATCCATAGAGATTATTTCAAAACGTAAGTACATTGATGTAGCACGAGGAAAAATTAATAACAGAAAATCAGAATATATAATTTTACAGTTATATTTACAGAGGAAGTGTAGTGCAGGTAAACAATAAAGTCAAGAGCCATAGGAGGTAAAATATGAGGATAAGAGTTCATTGTTAATGCACAAGAACTCTGTTCATGAAAAAAAAGTCTTACAATTTAGTTTTAGAAGTGTAGAATGATTCTAATGGATGTAATTATTAGATCTGCAGGGAACAGCTGGGAAGAGTTATCAAGTTCCGAAGCCTAGCAGACAGGCAGGCAGATCCGAACCACATGGAAAACTTTAATGGAAATTCTGGCAGATTTTGATGCGGTTTATTGTGAGGCAAGAGGGAAGTTGTTGCAGATTTATTGTGCAGCGGACTTGTAGCAAGTTTATCGTGAGGACGTTTTCTTACAGTAGGTGAGCCCCCACCTCGAGAACTTGCCCCGCACAATCCTCGCTGATTTAACACAGATGACACATCTCACTCTGTGTTCTGGTGTTTCGACGTACATGTGACAAATAAAGTTAATCTTCTACCTGCATATGGTTTTGTCACTTCACATAACAAAATTAGTAGTATTGGTGACAATCCTAAAGAGCTTCACCAGAATAATTCCAAACCCACAACCACTGCCTACTAATAATTACTACCTCACCTGATGCAATATCATCACCTGATTCAGCAGGAAATCTCCAGGACCATATTAATATCATGTCATGGGAGCATTAGGCGGAAATGGTTAACATATAGACCACACAAAGTCTCACTGGAGAAGACAAATCAAAGCAACAGTTTATTAAGTAAAAACCATCCTAAAGGCAGCAAACGTTATCCAGATAGCAGGTTTACACTTCCTGGCAAGTATTTCTCTACAGAAATCACACCTCAAAGAGCTACAATGAGGTATTGGGTAACAGCAAGTCAGGACTTCCCCAGCTCCTTCGCAGAACTAGAAAAGGTCGCTGAAAAACTCCTCCAAGGACTTCACGACTGCATGATAGCAGGTTTGCATAAAGAGATGGGGTTCCTGATATTACTGTGCAAAAAAGCAAAATAAACATGCACTCACCTAATTGTGCTCCCCAAGCCAACGGAAAGGTTCTGACAACCCTGTTATCAGTGGATTAATCTCTTTACTGTTAGTGGCCCTTACACTGGTAGAAAGAATGATCCTCATTTATGGCTTTGCAAACATAATTCATTGCTGACCTAGTACTATGTCTTATACAAAACATTTAGTGGCAGGGAAAAGTAGTACGGTTCCAGCATATACAGGTGATGCCAGTTGTCCGACAGGTCTATCTGCTTCACTTTAGCTTTCCGGCCCTTTACAAAGCAAATTCTACTCACCACTAAGAAGGCACCCCTTCTCTTTGGTCGACTGACACACATGCTTTCCAAACTGAAGCCCCCTTTCAATGATATCATAAACGCAATTGCCCGCAAATCAGAATGGAATCAAACCGAGATGGAATCAGAATCAGGTTTAATATCGCAAGTGTATGTTGAGAAACTTGTTGACTTTGCAAGAGCAGTGCTATGAAATACAAAATAATAGATGGAACTCTTGAAATCAGCAGCAATTGTGGTTTATTCTCCAAATCGACTTATCAGTGTCAGCACTGGGAATGCTGGGAATGAACTACCTGTTTTGATGAAAATCGGAATGCTTTATTTTATTCCCAGTATGGACATATTATCATACAACTTTGATGCAACTTTGATGGAGTTTTATTTTTAGTGCACTATTTTGTGAAAAATAGAATGAATAATTCAAAATGTTTTTGCTAAGGAAGAAACTCCAGGAAATCCCTGTTCAAAAACATGATCACTTAGATACAAACTGCCCAACATGACAAGCCTGCTTCACTAACATTTAGCTTTAAATATTAGGAATATGGAAGAGGATTCTTTGTTCCCAAAAATTTACAAAGACTCAATCTAAAATTTAGAATTCTTCCACTGGATACAATACATACCACAGAGACACAGAGTATAAAAGGACTAACAGTACATTAGTTTGAAGTCCTGGAGAAAGGTCTTGGCCCAATACATCGACTGTTTATTCATTTCCATAGATGCTGCCTGACCTAAGTTCCTCCAGTATTCAGTTAGTCCTTTTATATTTCTGTGTCTCTGGGGTAAGTATTGTATCCAGTGCAAAATTTATAAATTTTAGATTGAGTCTCTGCAGCACATTACATTGCTTCACATTGGGCCTTTACTGTGCAAAATTAAGATTCCATTCCTTCAATACACTGCCAATCTTATGGTAAGCAAAGTTCATCAAAGTTGGCAGCCCTTAGTAAGCACGTGAGGCTAGTTTTCTGTGGGACTCTACTGTTCACCTGTGCACACTGGGCATAATTTACAGTGGTGACCAACCTGCAAGAGGAAATTGCAAGAGGAAACCACACAGAATGTGCCTGAGGCTAGGATTGAACATGGGTCACTGCAGTTGTGAGGCAGTAGCTCTATTAGTGCCAATGTGCTCCTCCTGAGCTATAAGACTTTCAGTCCATATGAGTACCTAGACCTTTGAGCTAGTTCTTAAGATGGTATTTAATAAAAAATACAGATCATTACATTTATTTCACTAACTGTTGAGAATTGGGCATCATTGGTAAGGCCTGCATCTGTTATCAATCTCAAAGTGCCTTCAGGAGGTGCTTGTGGAGAAATTGCTCCCGTGATGTTGTCGGGTAGGGAGTGACAGAAATTGAGATTTAGTCAGGATGAAGAATTTCCAAATCAGACAATGGGCGCCTTGAAGAAGAACTTGTAAGTCAAAGTCAGTTTATTATCAAAGTACATCTACATCACCATTTACTTGTGTCAATGCACCTGCAGTCTTTGTCCATGGCACAAGAGCTTGTTAGTTTTGGAAGTGCTGGTGAAGGAGAGTTGCCACACTGATGTAGTGTGAGTTGTTGATATTAAACATTGCAATGGGGTGAAGCAATGATTATTTACGGAGGGAAATGTGACTTAATAATCTGGCTTGCTTTCTCAAGGATTACATTGAGCCTTTTGAGAGCTGTTGATTTTCACGCAACCAGGAAGGTGATCATTATATCATTATTACACCAGATCTTTGCTTTCTAGGTGGTTGGGGATCTTCGGGAAATCAGGAGATGAACTTCCCCCTGCCAAATGCACAGCCTCTGATTTGTTCTTGCAGCCAGGGTTTGTGTAATGAACTAAGTTAAGTTTCTAGACATATGAGTCATTAAAAATAATTTCCTGCTTCCAAAGAAGAATAACCATAAATAGAGTCAGCAGTAAAATTAGGTTTTTCCCTCTCTGACAGCTCTGTAACAAAGAAATTTTGTCACAAGAAGAAGATATCAAAACTATGAAATGAAATATTTTTTCTCTAATCTACTCCTCAGCACTTTTTCTCCAGTCCAGCCAAAGTGTCTTGGCCCGAAATGTCGACTGTCCTCTTTTCCATCAATGCTGCCTGGCCTGCTGAGTTTCTCTAGCATTTTGTTTATGTTTTTCTCTAATTGTAGCTTTGTCCTTTAAATCCAGTCAAACAAAACATTCCCTGGGGGCTGCATGGTAGCATAGCGTTTAGCACAATGCTTTGAAGAGCCAACTGTAAAATCGGTTGGGGTTTGATTCCCGCTACTGTAAGCAGTTTGTTTGTTCTGCCTGTGAGTGTGTGAGTTTCCTTTTCATACTCAAATGCCCTCCCACATTCCAAAGTGTCGTTTAGGGTTAGTGACCAGAACCGTGATCACACTTGTGGGCTGCCCAGCGCGATCCTCGCTAATTTGATTTGATGCAAATGAAGCATTTCACTGTATGCTTCAATGCACTGTACATGGAACATACAGAACATAGAAATCTGCAGCACATTACAGACCCTTCGGCCTACTATGTTGAGCTGACCATGTAACCTACTCTAGAATTTCCCTAACACACAGACCTCTATTTTTCTAAGCTCCATGTAAGATATCTAAGAGGCTCTTAAAGACACTTGTATCCACCTCCACTGCCGCCACCGCCAGTGCATTCCACACACCCACCACTCTCTGTGTGAAAAACTTACCCCAGACATCCCTAGTACCTACATCCAAGCACCTTAAAACTATGCCACTCATATTAGCCATTTCAGCCCTGGGAAAAAGCCTCTGACTATCCACACAATCAATGTCCCTCATCGTCTTATACATCTATCTGGTCACCTCTAATCCTCTGTCGCTCCAAGGAGAAAAGGCCAGGTTCACTCAACCTATTCTCATAAGATACGTCCTCCAATCCAGGCAACATCCTTGTAAATCTCCTCTGCACTCTCATTGTAAGAGTTTTCTTATAACCAGGAACAGTCATACTTGTCAAGCAATGTTGCAACATCTTCAAAGGTTACAAGGGATATTCTCAAATATAATAGACTTCATGTCACGTCTTCTTAATGTTATAAGTTTGGAACCCACATGAGGAGACTTCCATGTCAGTGTGCAGCATAGAATGTGCGGACCTCTGTTGCTCATGGATGTTGCGTTCTAGTCGTCTAGATACACAGGCCTGAGCGGTACAATATGGAGAGCAAACTGTTGCCCATGTAACAATCTGATGAACCCAAAGGAACGGCAAAGACCGATACAGTTTGGTACCAGCAGCATCGCAGGACTTGCCAAACAGGCATACCTTAGGGACTCCGGTTTTGGATTTTTTCCCTCAGGGCTTACTCCTGAAGCCTTTCTATGAGTGGGTACAGCCACAAGGCAGCGGAGGTTTGACATTAAAGTTGTCCTTCTCCCAGATGAGCTCCCAACCACAGCAGACGAGCCCCAACTGCTTGAGGTGACTGTTTTTAAGGTGCCAGTAACCCGCTGTTGCACCTTCTCCTGTCAGTAGAAACTGTTCTGCCATGCTTAGTAGTTAAGCCACGCAGGTGCTGGACCTGGCTGCCAGAGGCCATTTGAGAGACACGCCATTGAGAGCACTTAATAGGTTGTGAGAACATTACCATCCCCGGCTAAAACAACCTTAAGGAATTCATGTGAGATATAAAGCTAATCTCTATATTTTTTTAATGCTGTTTAAATTCTTGTATCAAGCGTCCCTTATTAAGATGTATACAGTTATTATTGGACAGTTAGCTGACAAATTCTGGGGAAGTAGGAGATATGATCTGATGAAATTCCAAACTTTAATTGGTTTACCCCAAGCTAACATTCACTACATTCTAATGTTACCTCACCTTAAGACTATTCCATGCTATCAAGAACCTGAAAATTAAAAAGGTACAGCTGCTATAAATCTCAAAATAAAAACAGAAAATGCTGGGAAATTTCCGCAGATTAGGCAGCATCAGTGGGAAGACAAACAATCCAGTAGCCTCATCAGAAAAACCAAGTTGCTCGAGGTAATGAGGGCAGTATAACGGGAATTTCACTAATAGGGTAAAGTGATGGGGCAATCAAGATAAGATTAAACGTTTTTGTTTTGGTTTCCATATTAATTGGACATTAAAATGACAGAATATTTTTGGCAACTATAGACTATATATTTTTGGTCCTTTTCTCTCTGTCCAATCTTGCCTTCTCGTTTTCTATTTATAAATGATTTGACTCAAGTTCATCCTTTTTTTTGATTACTTCTGACTTTATTGCAGCATGTGAAATGGGTTTGAATTTGTGGAACATTGGCACTGTATTGGGGAAGGAGGGAGCTGTTCTAATGGAACAGGCCCCAGATGGACCATGCTGGGATCCAGATTCCAGTGAATCACATAACTAAGGCTCTGGGGAGGGCTTTAAACTAAATTGTCAGCATGTGGGTTCAAATGCCTGGAAAAGTATGGATAAAGTAAAAAGGAAGAGGTGCGTAAGAGAAGCTACGAAGAATTCAAAGGATTAAAAGTACATTTATTTTCAAAGTATGTATGTAATATATAAGCCTGAGTTTTGTCTCCCCACAGACAGCCATGAAACAAAGAAAGCCATGGACCTCCCAGGCGCAAAAGACAATAAAATGAACAAGTGAAAATACAGAATATAAATCACAAAAAATAATGAGTTCATATTCAGTCCAGCTCAGTGTTCATTATCTGCGGGCTGTCCTGATTCAAAGCCAAAAAACACATCAGAATGTGAACTACAGTCCAATCTACAAACCACATAATTAAACTTTGCTCCCATACCATCCTCCAACAGCATCGAGGGAGAAAGAGATCATTCAAGTACAGGGACCTTCCTTTGGGAGCAGTGAGTGAGAGGGAGAGAGAGATCGAAACATGCAGACGCCTTCTCTGGCAGCAGTGAGTGAGGGGCTGGAGGATAGCGCTGGACACTCGCTCGGCTTCCGCACTCTCCTGGATGTTTTCCATCTTCCTCGACACTTTCATCAGAAAGATCAGCGAGAAAGGGATTCGGCCATGGCCTCACACCCTGTCTCCAAGCTTCTTGGCCTCAAGGGGGCCGCTCACCTCCTGGAGCCCTCTCGGAGACAGAAAAACATCAGATCGATCTATCAGCTGAAAACAAGCCTTTAAACTATAGATCACAGGGTCCATCAGTAGCAGAACTACATTTAAAAGAAAAAGAAGATGTAAAAGAAGTGAAAGAAGCCGTTTTGTGGACTATCTAAAGGATGTCACCCATGGTAGCATTGTTCACTGGTGTCATCTCCAGAAGGTTCCAGAATAAAAAAGACAGAAAGCTTAGAAAGAGATAACTTCAGGTGGCATGGAAACAAAATTGAAAAGCGCGATGAACACTGGAGTGAAGGTGTTACATTTGAATGCACACAGTATACATAATAAGGAAGGTCACATGGTTAGAAATTGGCAGGTCTGACTTTGCAGGCATCATGAGTCGTGGCTGAAAGAAGATTACAGCTGGGAGCTTAACATCCAAGGTTGCACATTGTATTGAAAGGATAGACAAGCAGGCAGAGGGGGCGAGGTGGCTCTGTTGGTAAAAAATTAAATCAATTCCTTATAAAAAAATGATGCAGGATCAGAAGATGCAGAATCGTTGCGAGTCGGGTTATGTAATTGAAAGGGTAAAAAGACACTGAAGGGAGTTATATACAGGCCTGTAGCCAGGATGTGGGGTACAAATTACAACGGGACAGAGAGAAGGCCTGTAAAAAGGGTAATGTTGTGATGACCATGGAAGATTTCAATATACAGCTGGAATGGAAAATCAGGTTGGTGCTGGATCCCAAGAAAAGGAATATGTACAAATGAAACCTTGAAGTTGATGGACTACCACAAACACACACCTAGTGTATAGTAAAGGTATATAGACCAATAGGATATGGATTAGTAAAGTCAACCAATAATTCTGACTAATTGAGAAATTGACTTAAAGAAACAAAACCATTACAAAAGCCAATGACTTCTAATACTTCTAATTTCCATCACTATCATCTTGCTTTCACCAGATGAGCAATCTTACGAGTTATAAATCTGCTTAAATTTCTTGCATTATGTCTGTATGATTCAAACAATGGGCCTGGCTGCTCCTCAGTGAATTGTGGGTTGCTATGGCAGCTTTCAGTCTGACTGACTGAGCATTCTCTTCAGAAATGACAAGTTGACATTGACACATTCTTTTGATTCTTTTAATCCATCGGTAGATTTCAAGACTGTAGTTGCTATATACCAACCTAGATGTGCCTTATTGAGGTTTCCTGAGAACGTAGAACAATACAAGCCTTTGGCTCACAATGTTGTGCCAACTCTTTGAGTTACTCTAAGATCAATCTAGCCCTTCCCTCCCACACAGCCCTCCATTTTTCTTTCATCCTTGTGCTTACCCATGAGTCTCTTAAGTGTCCCTAATGTACAGTTTTTGCCTCTACCACCATACTTTACAGAGCTTTCCAGGCAGCTACTGCTCTCTGTGTTAAAAAAAAACTATCTCTGACGTCCCCCACTATACTTCCCGAGAAACGCTTTAAAGTCATGTCCTCACTTATCAGCCATTTCCGTCCTGGGAATATGTCCCTGGCTGTCCACTCTATCTATGCCTCATATCATCTTGTAGGCATTTCTCAAGTCACTTTGTGTCCACCCTCTCTCCAAAGAGAAAAGTCATAACTTGTTCAACCTTTCCTCATAAAGCATGCACTCTAATCCAGGCAACATCCTGGTAAATCTCCTCTGCACCCTCGCTAAAACTTCCATATCCTTCTTATAATGAGACCAGAACTGAACACAATATCCCATCTGTAATCTAACCAAAGATTTATAGAACAAAAACATATAAAAATAAAGTATAAAATTAAAATCCAATGTGACCATGGCCAATATGGAAGTTACATGAGCCCAGGTTTTCAATAACTTTGGTAGTTTGTCTATTGTTGTATATGTAGTAACAAACATACTAGTCAAACTATAGTAACATTAAATGCATCATCCTGACCTCGATAAAGGACTGATTTAGACTGAAATGGCCTGGCCAGAGAAGTTGAAGTCTTAGTTTAATGAGAGTATGCTCTGACCTAAATCTGAAAGGTCAGCAGGTTCCATTGTGCTTAACTCGGGTAGTCAGACCCCTGTCTCTGCTCCATGTGTTCAGTGATGGGATAGAGGGTGTGCTGACAAGAACATAGAACAGTACAGCACAGAAACAGGACCTTTGGCCCAAATGTTGCGGCAATCAATTAAATTAGTAATCAAATGGACATCTAATCTCTTCTGCCTACTCTATGTCCATATCCTTCCATTTCCTCACATTCACGTGACTAAATGCCTCTTAAAAGTCCCTAATGTATCTTTCTCTACCATCATCCCAGCCAGTGTATTACAGGTTCCTACCACTCTCTGGGTAAGAAACCCCTCACATCTCCTTTGAAATGATCTCTTTCATCTTAAATACTTGCCCTTTGGTATTAGACATTGCAATCTTGAGAAAATATACTCTATCTATGCCTCTCATAATCTTATAAGCCTCTATCAATTATCCCTTCAGACACCGCCACTCTAGAATAAACAACCCAATTTTGTCCAACCTCTCATTATAGCACATGCTCTCTAATCCGTGCAGCATCCTGGTAAACTCTTCTGCACCCTCTCCACAGCCTCAGCACCCTTCTTATAATGGGGCAAGCAGAACTGTATTCATTAACCAGATGCAGCCTAACTAGAGTTTTATAAAGCTGCAACATAACTTTTTGACTTTTGAACTCAATGCCTCGACTAATAAAAACAAGTGTGCTGTCTTTACGACAGTTATTTAGTTTATAATATTTTTGCTTAGTAATTCATTCGATAGTATTTTCTAGTTAGAATTAGAAGTGTTTAAAGTATATTCATTGCATGTAAAATATATCGGCATGCGATGACGTCACATCCGGTTTCGCCGCGTCTTGTGGGAAAGTACCAGTTTGAAATTAGCGCGAGGGTGGGGGCTCACCACGAGGCACACCTGAGCAGAAGTTGTTTTGCAGGCATGAGAAATCACAGTGAGAGCAACGCTGTAAGTTAATAGATAATCGATATATTGAACTAAGATGTTAATGCCGATCCTGTTAGAAGTAACGACGGTCGATAATGTTTATGCTTTCGTTAGTTAAAGAGTTGCGGATAGTTTGCATGGAAGTGTATTTAAAGTAGTCAATGGAGCAGGTAAACTCTCCCTGTATACTGCACCTTAGTGTAAGGTAGTTATAGTCACCTTTGCAAGTATTTACAATTGAAATGTGATATTAAGGAAGGAACAAATACTGTATCAATCTTGTATTGTTTTATCAACAGTTTTCACCATATGTTAATGTGAAGAGTGAACAGTAAATGGTTAATCTTACTGCGATCTGGTTCGTATTGACTGTGGTTTATCTCGACGTTTAATTCAGCGTTTCGTTACACGCGAAGGAGAACGTTACAACAAGCATGCCACATGCCTTCATAACCATCCTATTAACCTATGCTGCCACTTTCATTGAGCTATGAACTTTGAACCACAGATCCCTCTGCTCATCAACACTCTCTTGCCCTTAGCAGTGCACTGTCTCTTTACATTTGACCTAACAAAGTGCAACACTTCATATCTGGCCCAGTTAGGCTTAATTTGCCATTTCTCTACTCACATCTGCAACTGATCTATACACTGCTGTATACTTTACCCATCTTCTACACTATCCATAATGCTACCAATCTTTGTATCACCTGCAAACTTACTAACCCGCCCATCTACATTTTCCTCCAGGTCATTTATATACATCTAGTACAGATCCCTGCGGAATATTAGTGATCACAGACTTCCAGCTAGAATAAGTCCCATCGACCTCTATCCTTTGTCTTTTACAAGCAAGCTGGTTCTAAATCCAAATGGTCAATGGATCCCATACATCATAGTCTTCTGAATGAGCCTCCCACGAGAGACTCCGTCAATTGCCTTTATGTACATAATATCCACAGCTCTGTCTTTATGAATTACCCTTGTCACGTCATCAAAAAGTTAGTAAGACACACCTTGCCCCACACAAAGCCATGCTAGAGCTCTCTAATTAGGTCATGGTTTTCCAAATGCTCTTAAATCCTATCGCTAAAAATTCTCTCCAGTAACACTGATGTGAGACACACCAAACTATGATTTCCAGGATTATCACTTGTTCTTTTCTGAACAATGGAACAACATTATCCACTCAGCATATTGGCTGAGACCTCAGCAATCGTTATTGGCCATGACCTCAGCAATCTCTTCTCTTGCAGTTCTCAATAACCTGGGGTATATCCCATCAGGCCCTGGGGACTTATCCATCCTAATACTCCCCAAGAAACCCAACACTGCATCCTCCTTTACCTCAAAGTGCCCTAGCATATCAATACACTCAGCACTGATCTCCCTATCCCCATGTACTTCTTATTGGTAAATACTGATATAAAGTACTCATTAAGTACCTCACCCATATCCTTCATGTCCAACCAGATGTTTCCCTCTTAATCACTGAATGGTCCTACCTTCTCCCTAGTTATCCTCCTTCTCTTGATGTGTGTTTAGAATGTCTTGGGATACTCTTTAATTCTACTTGCCAAAGACTTTTCATGTTCTTAATTCTCTTCTTGAGTTCTTTTCTGGTTTCTTTATAAACCTCAAAGGCTCTGTTTGATTCCAGCTTCCTAAACTTTACATACTTTACCTTTTTCCTCTTGACTAAATTCATCACCTCTCTCAAAATCCAAGGTTCTTTTACCCTGCCATCTCTGTCCTTCCATCTGAATGGAATATACCTGTCCTTTATGCTATGCCATTGGTATTTAAACTGCTTCCTCAGGTCAGATGTGGACTTGCCCAAAAAGCAGCTGTTCCTAATTATTTCTGCATAATTCCTGCCTAATACTCTTGCAATTTACTATGCTCCAATTTAATAGCCTCCCAGAAGGTCCGTACTTATCCTTTTCTATAGCTATCTTAAAACTTAAGGACTTGTGGTTACTACACTGTTTCCTAATTTCTCACCCACTGAAAGGTTAGTCACTTGGCCAAGCTGATTACCCAACACTAGGTTCAATACAGCGCCTCATCTTGTTGGACTACCCTCATACTCTATGGACTTAGGAACCCCTCCTGAACGTACCTGGCAAATTCTGCCCCATCTAAACCTCCTGCACTAAGAAGGTCCCAGTTTATATTAGGGAAGTTGAAGTTCCTCAGCCACTCATTCTCCTGCACTAACATCCTATTTCTGCCCCAACTAGCACATGGCACTGGGAGTAATCAAGAGATTACTACCTTGGAGATCCTGCTCTTCAGCATCTTTCCTAAGTGCCTATACTCACTGCACTCCCTATTCCTCCTTTCTACCAATATCATTGGTACCAATGTGCACCATGTCCTCTGGCTGCTCAACCTCTCCCTTAAGAATATTCTGCAGCCACTCTGAAACATCTAGCACCTGGGAGACAACACGTCATCCTGGCATCTCTTCTGTAGCCACAGAAACCCTATCCATTCCCTCTATCAACTCCCCTGTCACTATCGCACTGCCTGAGTGTACCCTTCCCTGCTGAGCCTCAGAGCCAGCCACAGTGTCTCTGGTCTGGCTGCTGCTGCTGTGCCCTGATGGGTCATTCACACCCCACCCCCACCCCGGCAGTATGCAGAGTATACTGAGGGGAATGGCCATGAGGGAACCCTGAACTGACTGCTTACTCCCTTATTTCCCCTGGTGGTCACCCGTCTACTATCTGAAGCCTGCACTCTGGGTATGACCACCTCAGTAAGAGTTTCATCTCTGATATTTTCATCTCCCCCCCACCCCCCACCCCATGGTCTCGAGTACTTCCAGCCCCCACTTTAATTCCTTCACCTGATCTGTTATGGGCTGAAGTTAGGTGTAATTCCACAGAAGCAGTCATCAGGGAGAGTGTTGGGCACCTTGACATCCCAGATCTCACAGGAGGAGTATTCCAACACCTTAACGACCAGCTTGTATGCACTGATTTAAGGACTAAAGATTTACAGACTACAACATAAAAAGCTTATCTGTTCTTACCTGTGACAAGGCTGGCATTTGCTGTCATTTTCTGATCTCTTTCATCTGCTGGCAATCACTCAGTTGGAAAATGTAATAAATTAGCTGATTGCAATGCTATCTCTGTGTATGAAGGCCAAATGAGGTTTGGTCATTGTTGTAAAGAGGACTGATTCCTGTACACTTAGACTGCATCTCAGCCTGGTTTGGAGCCTCCAATGCACAGGATCGCGAGAGGCTGCAGGGGGTTGCGGACTCAGCCAGGTCCATCAGGGCCACAACCCTCCTCACCATCCAGGACATCTTCAAGAGATAACTCCTCAAGAAAGCAGCGTCCATCATGAAAGAACCCCCCCCCCCCTCCAACTATACAGGACATCCCCCTTTCATGATAGTACTTTCAAGGTACAGGAGCCTGAAGACATATTCAATGTTTGAAGGATAGTTTCTTCCTCTCTGCCATCAGATTCCTAGACGGTTTATGAACGCTAACTTGATACTCATCTTTTGTGCTATTTACTTATTTTTGGATTTTAGAAGTCCATAAAACATAGGAGCAGAAATTAAGCCATTTGGACCATCATGTCCTCTCCACCATTTTATCAAGGCTGATTTATTTCCTCCTCTCAACACCATTCTTCTGCCTTCTCTCTACAAGCTTTGATGTCCTTACTAGTCAAGGACCTATCAACCTCCACTTTAAATATACCCAATAACTTGTATAAATTTTTATGGCTCGCACTACACTGCTGCTGCAAAGCAACAAATATCACAACATATATCAGTGATAGTAAACCTAATTATGATTAATTTCTCACCCATTTAAGGTGCGAATCGTGTTATACCAATATTTTGGTCTGTATTTTTTTTTATCTTGTCCCTTTCCACTTTCCAGAGTTCCTAAAAGTACTTTCAGATGAAAGTCATTTACTTTAAATTTAGTACATTACATTCAGTGTTCATGAAGTGATCTCTTCTACAGTGGAAAAATCAAATGTTAATTGAGTGACTACCTTTCAGTTCAATGCACATGTTTTTGATAAAAAGTTATTGATCTGAAACATGAGCTCTATTTCTGTCTCCACAGACGCTACCTGACCTGTTGAGGAGGAGCCAGTGAAACAATCCATTCACTCCCATTTACACTTGTGTACTGAAGAATGATAACAAAGAATTTTGAATCTTGAGTATTTATAGCACTTTGTGTTTTATTTAAGTTTCTTTTTCTCTGCTTTCAATAAGTTGGTCATTTATAAGGGAATTTATCAATTAGCTCTTCATAACATCAGGAAAATCATTGCAATTTCATGCTTGGGCTGCATCTTCGTAGGTCAGACCCAATCCATTAAAATCTCAAGGATTTTTCCAGATGTTATTAAGGGATAATTAAAGAATTAGGTCTTTGCACCATCCTGCATCAGACCCACAGCCAGCTTGTGTGTGTGTATGTGCATGCATATAGATGGGATGAAAATGGTTGATAGAGCTGAGTCTCTGGGAATCTGTATTGAAAATGTTGAAGCCTCTGATCTAATGCCAGATCTGACTTTTACCACACACCCAATAAGAAGGCCCAGTCAGGTATATTAGCCGTCTCTAATGAAGGGAATCCCTTCAAGACTAGAATCTGCATCGGATAAGACATTGAGTAATGACCACGGTGGAATTAATTGGCGCTCAGCAAGTCTCAGATTTTGAAAATGTTCATACAAGTCCCAGATTTGCTACCATTGGATTGGCAGAATTACACAACACAGTCAGAAAAAATTGTCCAAACAAAATTCCTAATTTGCCCATTTCTGCCAAACTGGTAACACGTTAACATGGCACAACATATTAACATAACTGGAATCTGTAACCTATAACTTGCTCATAATTTATCTCTGAGTAACAATAACAGCAGAACTGTAAAGAATGAATGCAAAATATGTGTTTGCAACCAGTTGTCTCTGAGAATTGCAACCTTCTATCAATCTGAGCTAAATATTGCCTGAAACATTCTGGCTGTTCCAGACTTCGGATTTAGCCGTTGGAGCCTGAGCTGGCTGCAATTCAGTAAACGGCCACTGAAAGGCATGTCAAGGCCAATCTGAGAAGGTGACAGAGCTGTCAGAAGCAGAAGATAAATGAGCTCAGTCAGGGAACACGAGAGAAAAGATTAGAGTTTCAGTGAGGAGACTTTCAGTTTAAGGTTTCATGGCTGTCTCCCACTGCAGCGTTAAGCTGCCACTAGAAAATATAAAAGTTGGCATATTAACAGGACAGAAAAGACACAAATGGTGTTGCCATTTTGAATTGTCAGCAGAATCCCTTACATTGAGGGGGAAGAAATAACATACAGTATTTAGCTCCTGATGAAGGGTCTCAGTCCAAAACAATGACATTTCACTTTTCCACAGATGCTGCCAGACCTGCTGAGTTCCTCCAGCATTTTGTGTGCGTTACTCTGGATTTCCAGCATCTGCATATTTCTAGCTTGCTTGCAAGAAGAGTCCAGAAGAAGGAGATGTGTTCATTAAATTAAGTCTTGGCTACTTAATGTTGATAGGAGGGAGGACATCTTACATACAGTAAAAGGTAACCTTAATTTAAAACTTCTACCACAGCCACACATAGCAATGAAATCTATTCTATGTAGCTTGATTGAACATTTCAAAGACAATAGCTAGATCTTTGTTTCAGGGTTATAGAATCTTGGTACAGAGGAAGTATCTAACCACGAGCTGAATTGTTCAAAGGACAAGTTCAGGGATCTGAACAGTCTGGTTTCTTTATTTGTTTTCCTCTTCATTGCAGAATTTAAAATGTTAGACATTCTTCAAAGTCAGTTTTCAATACCTCAAGAGTTCCACTTGCTGGATTCCTGCCCACACTGAGCTGAACAGCAGCATGCTACTTTGAACAGTGTTTCCAGATTTGAAAGCATTGCCCAGAACGATGGTAAGGCTGTGATCCTGGCTCATTACACTAAACTGGCTATGAAGGGAAGTTGAACATATGATTTGGCTGCAGAGAGCCTGAATGAGGTAACATAAACAGCAAGTCCTAAACATTATCCAGAAAACTCCTGTAAGAAATACATACTCATGGATATTGAATGAACCTAGAATTGTCTTCAATGGCCTGGTATTCTCTATATGGATTCTCTATCTGACCATGTTGGAAGTCTCATGGAACCTTTGGATCCGAACACCCGTTCAGGTCATTGTTCAGAAAAGGAAGGGGAATTTTGATCAGCATTCCACCACAGCTGGTAATCCAAACACCCATTCTTCCGGTGCAGATGGCATTTTTTTTGCCTGTGCAATCGGTATACATGTTACAGAGCTGCCCTTCTCAATTTTGGGAATACACTGAAGCACACCATGAGAAATAGCCATGAAAAGAGTGTATCATCGGGCTTTAGAGAAAGCCATTCCACATTGCTGTACTTTCGATGAGTATATTCAGAAAATGGAAAGGTGTTGTTCAGTTGGAAAATGTGCATGATGTGTTGAGGATTGTTGCTCATTGCGATGGAGGAAATTAGCCAGGCCTTCCCAGTCAAGAGGTTGTGCGATCAGATCTTTGCATCAATGTGTAAGAATAACAGTTGTACCAGAAATGAATGGTTCTCAGCATTATTCAGAGTATCTACTCCAATTGCTATGCTCTTCATGATGCTCAGTAAAATGCATCCATCACAGTAAAGTGTAAGTGATCCATGGCCAGTCAGACCATAATAACTGTTTCAAGGCAATGGCAATGTTCTGTAACTGGGGAATTTAAGGAGGAAACTAGGTCAATTGCCTATAAAGTCTAAGTCACATTTCAGCTTTGGTTCACCACATCATGACGTGATAACCAGAAGCCATGTCCTTCACATTTAAATCAACATTGTCATCTAGATACATCTAATCAGATAGCAAGTGAGCAAGAAACACAAAATGCTAGAGCAACTCAGCAGGTCAGGCAGCATCAACAGAGAGGAATAAACAGTCGACGTTTCAGACCGTGATCTTTCATCGGGATGCATCAATGTTTATCCACTTCCATAGATGCTCCCTGACCTGCTGCGTTCCTCCAGCATTTTGCGCATGTTCCTCTGGATTTCGAGAATCGCTGATGTTAGTTACGTGAAGTCCAACTATACTCAGGGCAGAACAGGATTTGGTCATCAGCTGCAACATCTCCACTGAAGTCCCTTTGCAGACAGGAAGGAAGGGATGTGTCAGTCCTTTGCAGGTGAGACCTTCATTAAAGTTCCTGAAATGTGTGATTTATTATTAGTGCTCTCCACGTGCGCTCTGTACTCTCGCAGCGCGTCCACAAGGAAATTATCATCTCAGCCACAGTGGTATCAGTGTGAGCCAGTATGATGGTTTTCTGTCTGTTGAATCTCTATAAAGAGAATGTGTTGCAAATTGAGTTCAAGCATTTCATTGCAGTGGTTTGGAAATTAATGACCAATACAGTGACAAAAAAAAGGAAGGAAAATAAACCCCTATAAGGTCACTCCTCAGCCTTCTTGTCATTAAGGGATACAGTTCCATCCAATCCAGTCTTTTCTTGGTCCCACCAACACCAGGAGCAGAGATATGCCTGTCCAAGTTTTCACCTCAGTTTGTCCAGCACCTGAGCCACAGTGGCATCAGTATGAGCCCGTTTTTGGCTCAGGGCTTTAACGGCCCCATGAATATCATCTTAAGACCACAAGACATAGGAGCCGAATTTGGCCATTCAGCCCATTAAGTCTGCTCCACCATTCCATCATGGCTGATCCCAGCTCCCACTCAACCCCATACACCTGCCTTCTCACTATATCCTTTGATGCACTGACTGATGGGGAAGCTATCAAATTCTGCCTTAAATATACCCACAAACTTGGCCTCCACAACAGTCCGTGACAGAGCATTTCACAGATTCACTACTCACTGGCTAAACGAATTCCTCCTTGCCTCTGGTCTAAAAGGTCGCCCCTCAATTCTGAGGCTGTGCCCTCTAGTTCTGGATACCCCCACCATAGGAAACAAAGTCTTCACATCCACCTTATCTAGTCCTTTCAACATTTGATAGGTTTCAATAAGATGCCCACGCATTCTGCTAAATTCCAGTAAGTACAGGCCCAAAGCTGTTAACCGTTTATTCCTGGAATTATCCTTGTAAACTTCCACTGGACACATCCTTTCTGAGATATGGGGTCCAAATCTGTTGATAATACTCCAAGTGTGGCCTGACTAGTGTCTTATAAAACCTCAGCATTATCTCCTTGATTTTATATTCTAATTCCCTTGAAATAAATGCCAACATTGCATTTCCTTTCTTTACCACAGACTCAAACTGTAAATTAACCTTCTGGGAGTCTTGCATGAGGACTCCCAGGTCCCTCTGTACCTCTGATGTTTGAACCTTCTCCCCATTTAGAGAATATTCTGCACTGTTGTTCCTTTTACCAAAATGCATTACCATACATTTCCCAACACTATATTCCATCTGCTTTTTGCCCATTCTTCCAATCTGTCTAAGTCCTGATACAATCACATTGCTTCCTCAGCACTACTTACCCCTCCACCTATCTTCATATCATCCGCAAACTTTGCCACAAAACCATCAATTCCATTATCCAAATCATTGACAAGCAATGTGAAAAGTAGCGGTCCCAATACTGACCCCTGTTGTACACCACTAGTAGCCAACAAGAAAAGTCCCCTTTTTTTCACACTCGCTGCCTCCTGCCTGTCAGCCATTCCTCTATCCATGCCAGTATCTTTCCTGTAATCTTATAGGATTTTATCTTGTTAAGCAGCCTGTGTGTGAATGCCTGACAAATGTGTAGTAGAAGAAACTAAGGAATGCAAACAAGGAATTACATTGCACCTTGTTGTCTATGAAAATAAATAAATCTAATCTAAAATAAGTCATTTCAGTTTTAATGAACCTAGCTATTAAACAATGAAAAATCCAAATATTCCTCTCAGCTGCATTCCCTCATAATAACCAGCTTGCTTCAAATGATAGCTTCTTTTACATTAGTGGCTTTGCTTAAGAATTAAAGCACAGTATTTACGTGAAGCATTTAGTAACTAGAGCAATGTAAATACAATTGAGAAAACACACTGCATTTCAGGGAATACTACAAGAGAATGGGCCAGTCCTCCAATCCTGCCTAAGGCTGCTGGCTGATCGCTGATGGCCTCAGACAGGATGAAGAGATCATTACTCCTCAACGCCATTCGGCTCTACAATTCAACCACCAGGGGCAAGATATGTTAAAGTGCCGGGGTTAGGACTGAGCTTAAGTTACCACTCAATGCACTTTAGTAAACTATTTAAGAACTTTTTAAAAGCTATTTATTAATGCTTTTTGGGAGGGTGATTTTAGATGCATATCATATTTATCCTGAGTTAAATACTGTATGTAATTAGTTTTGCTACAATAAGTGTATGGGACACTGGAAAAATGTTGAATTTCCCCTTGGGGATGAATAAAGTATCTATCTATCTATCTATCTATTTTCACCGAGCCTCCACATCCAAAAGTCCAGCGGCATTCTTTCAGGGATAACAAGGTCCTGGCTGTGATTTGCAAAGGTCTCACTTCTGAAATTGAAATCCTATTGCAATATAGACCAACATTAACTTTCTGAGATTTGTGCTCAAGGACACCAAGTCCCCCTAAACACCATTCAATCCTTCACAGTTTAGAATATACTCTCTCTTGCATTTTGTTCTATCAAAGAATATAACATTCTGTTGTTCCTGAAAGGCCTTTTCAATGTCATTTACAAAAATGTGAGAAATTAACTAAAATGCCTTAACAATTGAAGTCATTGAAGTAAAACAAGTAATTACATCAAAGAAGCACTTTCACTATTAGTCCTCTGTGGGTATGCATGGGGGTTCCGTATTTAGTAGTTCTCCTCATCTGTTTATTAATGTGGAACAAGTCTACACTGAACCCTTGAAACAATTTCCTACATCCCTCTCATTGCTCTGAAACCCACAAATAGCCATCTTCATAGGGCTGATTTTGAAAATTCATTTCACAAACTAGTAAAGGTGGCCTAACCCGATGGCCATAGTCCATACTTTATATGTTATGTGTAAGCTGTTTGTAAGCTCTTAATGGGTACAGACTGAGAGATGGCAGGAACTGGCAATTTGGGAGGGGACATTATGGTTAAGGTACTACAATGGTGTCACCTTCCATCAGGTATGCAGAGTTTAAGGAGACCAAAAAAGTATTTTTTTGGTTTGAGATTAAGTTCACAATCTGAAAATCAGTTAAACACCAAAAACCTAAGTAGAAATCCAAATTACTCCATTATTGCTATTAGTCCAGAATAGGAGGAAGTCCCTTTAGAACAGAGAAGAGGAAGAATTTCTTTAGCCAGAGGGTGGCGAATCTGTGGATATATTTAAAGCAGACATTGATAGGTACTTTTTGAGTAAGAATGTCAAAGTTTATGGAGAGAAGGCAGAAGATAGAGTTGAGAGGGAGAATAAATCAGCCATGATAGAATGACAGAGCAGACTTGATAGGCTGAATGGCCTAATTCTGGTCTCATGCCATATGGTCTTACGATGGTCTAAGCGCTTAGCCTATTATTAAAATTTTTTGTGAATATTCTGGGATTGAGGGCCATGCCCAGCCTAATCTACTGGGCAAGTCTTCCTTCTCTGTATCTTGAAACTCCTACACTCATCTTCTCATTCTATAACTATTCCCATTCGCTCACTAACCAGAGAACCTTGTTTACAGTTTACTCCCATGGTCACCTTAGTTTTATTTATCAGAGACTGCCCACACCCACCCTTCCTGTAGCTTAACCAATTACTTTTTGTTTCCTTCTCTGGTCTGATGAAGGATCTTCGAGCTGAAATATTATCTCCATTTCTCTTGCCAAAGATCCAAACTCATCAGCTGCATATTTCCAGATTTCTTTTGCAACTATTAGTACATCTTGGATAAAAGTAATGTTGAATGTGATGTTTAGTATCAAGGGAGAGCAGCATTATCAGGGGTCCTGACTGTTTGGTGTTGATCCATTTTAGTACTTCCAGAAACAGGATTGAAGGACAAATCTGTTAACTTCTAGTAATAGAACAGGTTGGCAATGGTAATTCTCCCCTAATCTTTCCCCTTTTCCCGGTTAGTCACTCCTCCTCGTTTTGTCCCTGGTCTAGTTTCCCCAGTAGTCCACACCCTTTGCTCTCCCATTCTGCAGTACTTGAGAGTTCACCATTTACAAACCCCAACAGTAAAGCGATTGCTAGCTTGGTAAATCAAAACAATCCCTTCAGTTAACATACTCCACTGGTTTATAACGCATAAGGATAAAGATTCTAGACACAGGCATTCCAAACAGTTCCATATATTTTCACTTGGACCGTTACATTGGTTTGTAGATGGCAGCATGGCCTCAAAAGACCCGAGGGACAGTTTGGGGTGTCTTAAGATAATGCCTGTGTTAGTGGGAGCAGGTGCACTATGCCCTACACAGGTAACATCACTTTTATATTCAACTGAGCATGCCAACACTATGGGTTTAACTGAGGCATTTATTTTGAAATAGAACTGTGGGAAGATGTTCCAATGCAGCATCTGAAATAATCATTATGGTCTGGTCACATGACCAACAGTAGAATTCCTGTTCTTTGTAAGCCTGGTGGAGGCAGATTTAAACCCTCAATCTGGCTTTGCTAAAGAAGTGTGGAGGTTGTAGTTGATGGTCGGTGAATAGTTACATTAGGAAGTTAAAGACAAAGTATGTCATGGAGAAAGCCTCTGTATGTTTGTAAATTTTTGTACATACACCTTTATTTTTCATTTCTCTTCTTTAAATATTTTTTTCTTCACAATTTTTGGGCAGCTTTTTCACTTTTTCCTCCTGGCACTAAATAAAACCCCTTTGCACTAACTTGCTGTTGCAGTTCACCGTCTGTGTTTTTCTCAGCTGGTGACCCTCGTCGGGCACACTTGCCTATGCCTGATAGCGAGGTGTGACAGGTGGTAGCAGTGGTGGGATGGTGAGCTGAAAAGGGGCAAAGATGTCGGACAGAGCTGGGCTGCACTCACGGAAGACCAGAGTTGCCAGATGCTCTGGGGATGTAGCCTCATGAGGATGGATGGTGGGACACGATGGAATCTGAGGAAGAGTCCGTGGCCCAAGGTGCATGGATCAAAACACGTCAGAATTCAATGAAAACCCTTAGGAACCCATCAGGCTTTGCACTGTCACCACCTGGCTGCACCCTGAGACGGCTCGATCACACCTAGGTCCAACATGGTGCAGATTTCAGTCTTGGGTGGTTCTACCAACCACTCTGGAACTCGATAAGGGTGCTGCCTGACAGGGATGTTGTCCTTCAAGCGAATGGTATGTGCTGCCATTGTTGTTCACCTGGGCTGGACCGGAAGAGAGAGGGGCACTGTTGGGAGACCAGGTTCAGTCCCTCCTGTTGTTGAGGGGTCGGAAAGCCCAGGATGAGCTTTGGAGAAGCATTCTAAGACTACAGGTCTTCAGTCAACTGGACCACAATGCACATGTCATGAGATGGTACCTGGCTCTACAACTGTTCCATTTCACCATCTGTCATAAGGCAGGTCAATACAACGTCATGGCAGACTATATCACCCGATTGCCCACCTTGAGCAATCCAGAAAATGTGGGGGATGATGTGACAGAACAAGTTGGCAATGCTATTTCGCCCGCTAACTCTTCCCCTTTGCCCGGTTAGTTACCGTTCCTCATTCTGTCCCTGGGCTAGTTTCCCCAGTAGTCACACACTTTGCCCTCCCATTCTGCAGTTCTTGGCAGTTCACCATTTACACACCCCAACAGTAAAACGATTGCTAGCTTGGCTAATCTAAACAATCCTTTCATGTACTCTGCTGGTTTATAGACACAGACATTCCAAACAGTTTGACTTATTTTCACTCACACCCCTACACCGGTTTGTAGACAGCAGAATGGCTCAAAAAGATCTGAGGGAGAGTTTGGGGTATCCAAAATGAAGCCTGGGTTAGTGGGAACAAGTGCACTGCATCCTATACAGGCAATGCCACTGGTGGGAAGACATTATTTTTTATATTCATCTAAGCAAGTGGACACTGATGTATGTAAAGCATTTGTTATGGAATAAAACTGTGGGATGTTAGAATCCCTGTTTTAAATGTTCCAATTCTGCATTGAAATAATTATTAAGGTTTGGTCACATGATTACCCCCTACACCCCAAATCCCAGACCAATAGTAGAATTTCCTGGTCCTTCTACGTCAAATGGAGGAAGATTTCAAAAGTCAGTCTGCCTTTGCTCAAGGGGTGTAAAGATTGCAGTTGATGAATAGTTATATTGGAAAGTTAAAGATAAAATGTGTCGTTGAGAAAGCTTCTTTATGTTTGTAAGTTTCTGTTCATACGTGTTTATTTTTCATTTGTCTACTTGTAAATTCTTTTTCTTCACAACTTTTGGGCAGCTTTTGCATTTTTTCCTCCTGGCACTAAATAAAAAAATAGTTGCACTAACGTGCTGTTGCGGTTTATCAGCTGCTTTCTTTCCAACTAGTGACCCTGGTTGGGCACGGTTACCCACACCTGATAGCGAGGTGTGACAATTTGCTTTGCTTGTTTCGGAGATTTTACGCCAACTCTTCCTGGAGGTATAATGGGTCAGGTTATAAAGGAAAGTGCCAATGGTCTACATGTCTTTCTCCACCTCAGGTGTTAGCAAGACCAGAAAACTCAAGCTGCCTGAGGGCTGTTTGGTGGTAACATCCCAAACAGGAAATTATCCAACTCTTTCGCAGAAGCATTCTCCAGAAGATCCCACTTGAGTTAGATTTGAGAAAAGAACTGTGGGAGTATTTCTAGATTTAGTTAATTTACTCTAGTTTACTTAGATGTTTGAAGTTTTGAGTTATGTTAAAAAGCTCGATGCTTTTTTTTTTAGCTTTGGAATGATTTTAAGTGCTTCACAATATTGAATACATTCAGAAACATTTTGGTAAATTGACAGCCAGTTAAACATAGAACACAGTACAACAGGCCCTTCAGCCACCATTCAGCATGTGGTGCCTTCATTCTCTGCTTTTTCATGTGTCCATTCAAGAGCCTCTTAAACATCATATCTGCCTCCACCAATATCCCAGCAGAGAATCTCAGGCACCAAACACATTCTTTTAAAAAATCCTGCCCACACATCTCCTTTGAACGTCACCACCACCACCCCCCAACTTTACATGCATGTCCTCTAATGTTAGACATCTTGACATGAGAATAAGATACTGACTATCTACTTAAGACATACAAAAACGCTGGATGAACTCAGCAGGTCGGGCAGCATCCGTTGAAAGAAGCAGTCAACGTTTCGGGTCGAGACCCTTTGTCAGGACCCAAAACATTGACTGCTTCTTTCAACGGATGCTGCCTGACCTGCTGAGTTTATCCAGCTTTTTTGTACGTCTTGATTTGACCACAGCATCTGCAGTGTACTTTGTGTTAACTATCTACTTAATCTGCACCTCTCATAGTTTTATAACTCTCTATCAGGTTTTCATCTTTGTCGGCATTGGCACCTTTTTGTCATGTTCCAGTGATTCATTTCTTGGTTATGTTCATTATTGTTTGGATCCCACTTCATCCCTAGGTTCGCCACACAGCTCAGCGGCATTCCTGATCAATTGTCTGGATACACTTCATGTCTGGTCCCACAGCCTGGTCATAGAATCGTAGCAGTATACAGCATAAAACAGCCCTTTCAACCCACCTCATCCTTAGTGACTGTGATTTGTATCCACACTCCAGAGAGATAGATATCTATGCCTCTGCCACTCCACATATAATAACCCTAGTTTGTCAAACTGCTCCTAAAATCAAGGATAGCAGCTGGTTTTTTTTCTGCATCATCGTAGGTGGGGCTAAACATAATTAACTGTCGTAAATCATGTTTATCTTTTTTTTTAATTGCCTCCTTACACATATTTTTTCCCTGAGGGTGAATGGTTCCATGGAGCCGTGGAGCCATGCAGGAAGCTTCGTTAAGGCAAAATGGATCCGCGGTGTATTGGTAAACTGGATCCAACTGAGGCTTGGTGAAAGGTGGATAGATGCACTGTGTTTCTCCAGATAGGAATATGTAACATAAAATATTGCAAAGGTCAGTGCTTGGACCATTTGACTTGGATGAGAACGTAGATAGTGTATTTGCAAACAACATGAAAAGCAGTGGAGTCATACAGAAGGTTGTTTCAGGATACAATATCGCATAAATCATCTTGAAATTTGGACTGAGTGCTGGCAGGTGGAATGTAATCCAGACAAGAGTGAGTTAATACATTTTGAGGAATTAAGTTCTGGTCTGACATTTAGAGTAAAAGCACACATCCCTGGAAGTGGTGCTTTTGGGGAAGGGGGAGTGAACAAAAGGCATTTAGTGTGCTTGGTATCATAAATGTAAACAATGAGCATAAGAGTTGGGACATTATGTCACAGTTGCACAAAACTTTGGCCAGACTGCATTGAGAATATTGTGTAGAGATATTTGGTTGCCGTACTTCAGAAAGGTTGTGGAAGCAACAAAAAGAGAGCGGAATGGATTCACCAAGATTTTTCCTGCATTGGACAGATTGAGTTTATTCCCTGTGGAATGTTGGAGGCTGACAAGTGACCTTATGGATGTTAATAGAATTACGAAGGGCATTGGCAGAATAAATAATCAGAATTTCTTTTCCCCAGAGCAAGGGAAGAAAATAATTGGACAAGTTAGGCATAAGGAGACGGAAGGAATTTAAAGGAGAACTGAATGTTAGGTTTTTCACAAAGAACATGGTAAATGTCTGGAATATGTTGCTACTTAAAATGGCAGAGGAAAATATAACTTTAGTATTTAAAAGACATTTGGACAAATACTTGGGTAGGAAAGGCACAGGGGGATGAAATGCATCTAGACAGTTGATCAGGAGTATGTGATGAATCTAGGGATGAAATGGGAGACCAACAACAGTGTCTCAGAATCAGAATCAGAATAAGAATCAGGTTTAATGTCACCGGCATCTGAGGCGAAATTTGTTAACTTTACAGCAGCAGTACAGTTAAATACATGATAAGTAAATATAGAGGAAAAAACTGAGTAACATTACAGTATATACATGTCTATTAAATAGTTAAGTTAAAGTAAGTAGTGAAAGGAAAACAGAACTAAAAAATACAGTGAGGTAATGTTCGATGTCTGTTTAGAAATCCGAAGGCAGGGGGGGAAGAAGCTATTCCTGAATTGTTGAGTGTGTGCCTTCAGGCTTCTGCACCTCTGTCCTGACAGTAACAGTGCAAAAAAGGCATGTCCTGGGTGGTGGGGATCCTTAATGATGGATACTGCCTTTCTAAGGCACTGCTCCTTGAAGATGTCTTGGATATTGCAGAGGCTAATACCCAAGATGGAGCTGATTAATTGTGCAAGTTTCTGCAACTTATTTTGATCTTGTACAGTAGCCACCACACCCAACACCCCCCCCCCCCGCCCCATACCAGATGGTGATGTAGCCAGTCCATATGTTCTCCACGGTACATTTGTAGATCTCCATGATACATTTGTAGATGTTTTAAAGTGTTTTAATTGACGAACTAAATCTCCTCAAACTCTTAATGAAATATAGTGGCTGTCTTGCCTTCTTTATAGCTGCATCAATATGCTGCATCCAGTTTAGGTCCTCAGAGATCTTGACACCCAGGAACTTGAAATTGCTCACACTCTCCATTTCTGATCCCTCAATGAGAATTGGTTTGAGTTCCCTTGTCCGACCCTTCCTGGTCCTCAATTAACTCTTTGGTCTTGCAGACACTGAGTACAAGGTTTTTCTGCAATACCAATCAATTAATTGATATGTCTCACCCCTGTATACCCTATCGTCACAATCTGATATCATTAGCAAATTTATAGATGGCATCTGAGCTATGCCTAGCTGCAAGGTCATGGGTGTAGAGAGAGTAGAGCAGTGGGCTAAGCCCACATTCTAGAGGTGTGCCAGTATTGATTGTCAGTGAGGTGGAGAAGTTATTTCCAATCCACAGATATTGAGGTCTTCCAATTAGGAAGTCAAGGATCTGGTTTCAGAGGGAGGTACAGGCCTACGTTCTGTAGCTTTTCAATCAGGACTGTTAGAATGACTGTGTTAAGTGCTGAGCTATAGTCAATAAACATAGGTATTTTCAATGTCCAGGTGATCCAAGGCTGTGTGGAGAGTCATTGAGTTTGTATCTATTGTGGCGATACGCAAATTGGAGTGGGTCCAGGTCCTTCCTGAGACAGGTGTTGATTCTAGCCATGGTCAACCTCTCAAAGCATTTCATCACCGTAGATGTGAGTGCTACTGGAAGATGGTCATTGAGGAAGTTCACGCTGCTCTTCTTGGGCACTGGTATGATTGTTGCCCTTTTGAAGCAGGTGGGAACTTCCAATTGTAGCAGTGAGAGATTGAAAGTGTCTTTGAATACTCCCGCCAGTTGGTTGGCACAGGTTTTCAGAGGTACCTTACCAGGTACTCCATTGGGCCTGTTACCTTGCAAGGGTTCACCCTCTTGAAAGATAGCCTGAAGTTGGCCTCCGAGACACTGCAGGAATCATCATAGCTGTGGTTTGATTCTGCCTTTCAAAGTGAGATAAAACGCGCTGAGCTCATTGACAGAGGTGGATCTTGATGGCGCTAAATTGCAACTGCTTTGTGTTCATTTATGAAAACAGCTTAATTTCTACCTTTGGTGTCTCTCCTTTTCCTTCTCAGGGAGGGTGGTGTTCTGTTGAAGCCCCTGATCCGGAGTTACATTCAGACTTTGGTTTGTTGCGGATGTGGGAGCCACTCCCAGGGGCTCACGGCCAGCTGCTATTCGAAATCCCAAGGATTGGGCCTAAAAGATGTGTGCACCTTTGGGGTTCTGAGGTTTCGCGGCCCTGTGGACAGGTTGATTCCAAGCCAGCACCACTGACTGAAGTGTGGTGAGAGAACAGACTGCAGGAACGAAGATAACTCCCTGAGCACAGCCAACATCACTAAGAAATGGACAGCATGCAGAGCTGGGACATGACTAAAAGGCACATCTGTTCCATGGCCATTGATTCATTCACAAACAGCCCTTAATGTTCACAGTTTCACATGTCTGTGGTTCCACTCATCACCACTGCCTCAAAGCACTATGTTCACCATAACAGGAAATGCCCTCAGCTCACTTGCCTCTTAATACTACAACTTAACAAGGTCTGACATTACATTCGCTAAATGGAACAAAACAAGCATAGCCTTTAATATCTACAGCTAATACTAAACCATTCAGGCTGAGAAACCAAAGGACAAAAGATCGCACAACAACGTCTGGGTACATCTGTATAAAAAAGGGCTGCTAAAGAAAAGGAGTTCGGTTTCACTGAAGTATGTTCTGAGGTTTTATGCTTGTTCTGGCAATTTTCGTTATTAGTCTTACACAAGAGTTATTTTAGGTGCAGTGCAATAAACTGTTTCTTTGTGTAGAATGTTCCAATATTGTCTGACTTGCTTCTGTACAGAGAAATGGAGGCTGGGTCTCCAAAGGACAGGGCTCTAGCCTCAGAAACTTCAGACAATGGGAGCTTGGATGAAGGTTGTTCCAAAACAAGGAATGCTGATGACCAGTTTGACAGCAACCTCTCTGGAAGTACAGCACCAGTGGATTGTTCCATCTATGCTGATCCATCCCTCTGCTTCACACACTATCTGCTCATGATCTGCAAATCCTCCAGCCCTATTTATTGCATCCAATGCTCTTGATGTGGCCTCTTCTACATCTCTGAGATTGGGGCAGTGTAGGTGATCACTAATCATCTGTGCATCATGCACATTGGCAATCTGGACATCCTGGGTGCTAGCCATTTTAATTCTCCTCCCCATTCCCACACCAACATGAATGTCCTTGGCCTCCAGCACTGCCAGGATGAGGCTAATTGCAAACTAGAGGAATAGCACCTTATATTCTGTCTGGATAGTATATAACCTGATTTCATGAACATAGAATTCTCCAGCATCTGGTAAACTGCTCCTCCTTGGTCCCTCTTCCCTCTCATCCTGAAATCCTGTTCTTCCTATGCCCACCTCAGCCCCCTTCATCCTGCTTCTTTCCTTTCCTCCACACATCACCTACACTCCTCCCCTCCCCAGCTCCATCACTTGATTCCATGCTCCACCTACCTGTCCTATCAGATTCAAATATCCACAACCCTTTGTCACTGCCACCTATTACCAACCAGCTTCTGTCACTATTTCCACTGTACCCTCCTCACCTGGATCTACCTATCATTTGCCAATTCTTGCTCTTCCCCATCCCTGCACATTTTTATACTGGCTCTCTCCCCTCTATCTTTCAGTCCAGATGAAGTGTATTAACCTAAAACCATTTCCATCCTTAAGTGCTTCCTTACCCATTGAGTATCTTGTGTGATGCCCTAGAAGTCAGCATCTGCAGTCTCATGTGTCACTGTTTTGTACCACCATTCCTCAACACTCTCTCTTCACCTCCCCGCACTACATTCTTATCCCTGTGCCTTTCCACGATTAATAACCAAAAGCTTTAATCTGCCCAGGCCACAGAAGTGAAGGAGAGTGGAGGTGAAGATATACCATATCTTGCAGCCAGGTGTAAATTGGAAACTGGGCTTTAGAAAGAATCCAAATACGATGAATGACTGGACATGTGACCTGGAGCAAGGCCAAGATTCGGAGTCACTTTCATGGAGCCTTCCTGGTAGGCGAGGCTCCAGAAGGATCTGCTGTATACACTTTAGGCATGAAATGTGATGAAATTCTTGCTGGATAGGCAGGTCTGCCACAAAAACTACATTCAATGTCAGGATCGAGGTAATGTCTATCACTAGGCTTTTTCATCCAGATCATCCTTTCTAGCATGGGAGTGAAAGGCAGCTCCATAAGATGTTGCTTTCAATCACTAATCAGTGTCTGAAGGCTGAGATATCAACATTTAAAGGCAGTAAATCTGATCAATCATTCCAGTTAGCGTCCACCGCCACCTCTACCTATTATCTCCATCACTACACTGCACTGTAAACACTTCAAACCACTCTTTACAATGCTTTTTTACATTGTAAATACATGCTGATTTTTATGTATTTATGCACATTTTATTCCACATCTATACTTTAATCTCTAACTTTCTTTTTTATATAATTCTTTATAGTTGTATGTTGATGGTTTTGGTGAATGTTGTGCCCTGACCAATACACCACAGTGAATTCCTAATATGTATAAATGTATATAGTGATTAAAGTTGATCCTTTGTCCTTGATTATTGATCTACTGCAACAAAAGCTCTGGGGACCAGTTTGCAAAGGGTCTTCAGACAGATTGCCAGGAGTGTTGAGACTGCGCACGAGAAAATTCTGGTGGCCGATTCTGCACGAATCTGCTGACTTCTCATTTAGTGATAGTGCTCACAGTTGTTCTGCTGATAGTCGATAGGTTCCCCTGCTGCCTTCCATCAGGCAGTCTGCCCACTCTTCTGCTGATGTGATGCAGTTTTACAGCATTCTGGGCGGTGAGAGCTGGGAACTCACGAGCAGCCAGTGACCTCTAAAGCCTGCTATCTGCAGTTAACCTCTCATTAACCTCAGGGCTTTATTTAAGCCCTTGCACTAACAGAAAGCAGACTGAAGTAACAGGCCAAGTTTGTCTCAGATCCAATGTAGCAGCTAAATATTACAATCAGGTTTTAGATCCTGGAGCACTCAGTGGAAATCAGTTTCAGAAATGAACCTTAAATGAATATGTTAGTAGAAGTTATTGATTGTCACAGGCAGCATCTTGGAGAAAGTTTTAAAGATAAAAATAAAGATTAGCTTTATTTGTCACATGTGTAATGCACTGGATAAGATTTTTATTGCTATGCTGTAGGTACTGTATTTTATTTTATCAGTTCTGTAAGAGCAGTCTGTTCTGCTTTCAGCCTCTTTGGGTTTGAGCTGAGATAAGAGGCTTTGTGGTTCAACTTAGGAACGTTGGGTTAGCCAATCAGTTTGGTGGAATTGGGAGAAGGTTCTTGAGAACGCCGGGTGGAGAGTTTTCCGTGACAGACTCTGATGTGGGTCGAGGCCTTTTTAGTGGGAGCTTGGAAAAGACAGGAGGGAAGATGGCTGAGGATGCCGTCCCTGTTGTCCTTTGTGAAGATGAATGGCTCAAAGAGGAAGGACCAATACTCCCGTGGGGAGCCCATGTATCTGAGATGGATTTCAAGTGTCATTTGAAAGGTGGAGTGTGCTTTCATACAGACCAAGGGTCCAGCGCAGGAATTAAAGACAATTTCAATGAACTCCAACTTACGTGCACATCTGAATGTTTAATTATTGTGGGCCCTTTTGCTTGTTTTCTTTCTTTTCTTTAATAACTGTTTGTTTAAGTTAATCTTCATGAGTATATTTCTTTATAATTGTATGCAGCGTACGGTCTGTTATTTCTTGCTGATGGGCGATTGCATGGGGTCAGTAAACTACACAGTATTCACACAGATCGAGGTTCGGGCAGGCGAGACATCCCAGGGTCATGGGTTTGGTGGGACCCACATCATATCGATCCTAGATGTATGGAGTCTGAGAAGGGTGATTCTGTCACCAATGATCCAGTGGCTGTTAGCAAGGGGGTAACGAGCTGAATCTCCAGAGAAGCCCGGTAACGAGGGCTTTCACATGTATATCAAAACAGAGAACTGCATCATTTGTGTTAATGACCAATGCCGTCTGGATATGTGCTGAAAGCAGCCCACAGCATCACCATGCTTCTGCCCACAACTTACTAACCCTAACCTGTGTGTCTTTAGAATGGGAATTGAAATTGGATCACCCAGAGGAAACCCACATGGTCACGAGGAGAACTTAGAAACTCCTTACAGGCAGCAGCAGGAATTGAACTCCAATCAGTGATTGTTGTCTCTGTGATAGACCTACGCTAACTACTACCTGCTGTACATTCTTTTCAATCAGTTGTGATTGCATGAAATCTCATGTCACTAATGGCACACAAGAGTCCATTTGGTCCTTTCACCCTGAGCAAGCATGTGAGTACTGGATTAAAAGTCGAAGAAAATGAGCATCAAAAATTACAGTGCTCTTCAAATACAAAAACTGGATCCTTGACTTCCTCACTTGCAGACCCCGGACAGTTAGGGTTGGCAATAACATCTCCTCCACAATCACCAGAAGCACTAAGGGATGAGTGCTTGGCCCCAACTTTATGTTTATGACTGTGAGACCAAGCAAGGCTCCAATGCCGTATTTAAATTTGCTGACAGCTCCATACCTGTTGGCCAGTTCAAAGCTGGTGACAAATCAGCATGTTGGAGGGAGATTGAACATTTTGCACATTAGATGAGTGGTGCCGCAACAACAACATCTCATTCAATGTCAGCAAGACCAAGGAACTGATCATTGACTTCAGGAGGAGGAAAATGGTTATCCATGAGCCAATCCTCATCAGCAGATCAGAGATAGAGAGGGTCAGTAACTTTAAATGCCCCAAGGTTATCATTTCAGAAGATTCGTCCTGTGTGCCAATATGAAGAAAGCACAGCAGCACCTCTGCTTTTTTAGAAATTTGCATTGATTTGGCACGTCTTGTAAAAAGTTAAAACTATAGATATGCGGTGGAGAGTATATTGACTGGTTGCATCATGGCCTGGTAAGGAAACATCAATGCCCTTGAAAAGAAAAGCCTACAAAAAGTAGTGGATGCAGCCTAGTCCAACATGAGTAAAGCTCTCCCACCGTTGAGCATATCTACATGGACTGCTGTCACAGAAAAGTAGCATCCATCTTCAAGGAACCCATCATCCACTCTTCTCACTGTTGCCACCAGGAAGGAGATACAGGAGCCTCAGGGCCATCACCAGCAGGGTCAGGAACAGTAATTACCCCTCAAATATCAGGCTTTTGAACCAGAAGGATACCTCCACTCACCCTAACACTGAACTATTCCCACAACCTATGGACTCACTTTCAAGGATTCTGCATTTCATGTTCTCGATAGTTATGCTTATATATTTATTATATTTTTCTTTTTGTATTTGCACAGTTAGCTGCCTTGTACACATAGGGTGTTTGTCCATCCTGTTGGGCGCAGTCTTTCATTGATTCTATTGTGATTCTTTGTATTTACTGTGAATGCTCACAAGAAAATGAATCTCAGGGTTGTATATGGTGACATAAATGTACTTAGATAATAAATTTACTTTGAACTTTTGAACTTTGAACACTAACTGCAGATTACTGCTACTTGACATAGATTCAGGTTCAGAGTTATTTATCACATGTATATTAAAACATACATACAGTGAAAAGCATTGTTTGCGTTAACTCAGGGGTGTGCTGGTGGCAAATGTCGCCAACTAGAGAAAATCTGCAGATGCTGGAAATTCAAGCAACACACACAAAATGCTGGAGGAGCTCAGCAGGCCAGACAGTGTCTTTGGAAGAGTTCATTCGGCGTTTTGGGGCAAGACCCTTTAGCAGCCCTGCTGAAACATAGACTGTACTCTTTCCATAGACCCTGCCTGGCTGGCTCAGTTCCTGCAGCATCTTGTGTGTGTTGCAACTGTCGCCACACGTTCTGGCACCAACATAGCATGCCCAGATGTTCAGCAGAGCAATACAGAACACAACAAAACACAATATACCAAGAAACAGCAGTGTTCCTGCCTCCCAGTGGACTCGTGGATCTGCAGACACTGGGCCTTGCCGACTCCAGTGGGCTTGCAGACATTCACCGACTTGGGGCTCTGGTCATAGGCCCTTGACTGGACTTTCAATCGAGCTCTTGGCTTCGATCCAGAACTCCAACAAACCTCCGATACAAGCAGCTGTTCAAACACTATTAGCTCACAATTAATTTGTGATATAGAGAGAAAAAAAGTGCTGGAAAAGACTGAACACTTCAAATTGATGACCTTTTATAGAATATTCAGAGTTCTGAAGAAAAGTAATTGAGCTGAGATAGCAACACTTCTTTTTATTCACAGATACACAACTAACTGCTCATTATTTCCAGCATTTTATTTCAGGTATGCAATGTCCACATCAATTTGCAGGCATTCATTTGTAGTCCTGTCCTCTCAGAGGAATCACACATTATTTACAGTAGATACACTTTCAAGGGACGCGCCAGTAGGTTTCACAGAAGATGTCGACTCCGATCTTTGTATTAAATGCTGGATCTGTGGGCATTGACATACAGTATCTAAATGTAATCAACCCTAGGAATTCCACACAGCTGCTGTCAAAAGTCTAGGCTTGACTGATTTGGAATGCTGAATCTCCCCGTTCACTCCACTGTTGGGTTCCAACGCCAGAGCTCCTTCTTGCTCCATTTCTGAGCCACGTAAATCAGGATCAGGCTTGTTATCACTGTATGCTTAAAATCTGTTGTTTCGTGGCAGAAGTATAGTGCAATACATAAAAATTACATTAAAATAAATATATAAATACATAAAATAAGAGAGCAAAATGGTGAGGTAGTGTTCATGGAGCATTCATAAATCTGATGGCGGCGGGAAAGAAGTCCCTCCTAAAATGGTGAGTGTGTGTCTTCAGGCTCCTGTATCTCCTCCCCGATGGAAACAATGAGAAGAGGGCATGTCCTGCGTGGTGGGGGTTCTTAATCATGGTTGCTGTCTTTATGAGGCATCGCCTTTTGAAGATGTCCTTGATGGTGGGGTGCAGTACCAAGACCTGGTGGTTACATTGGAAGTTATAGAGATTGTAGATAAAAAGCAAGATGAAGGGGAAGTTTGTATATTTTAATTATATATGTAAGTATTTTAGGTAACTGACATTTTAAGATAAGTGTTTTTAATAATTCAAAATTATTTACTACAGTTTTACAATTTTTTAAATGCCATTGGCTATCTGCAAGGATATATGTAAATCAAGTAGGTTTTTCAAATGGTCTGATAGTTCTATGGTCATTCTTAGCTTACCATCACTGGGGACCTTCCTTTCCTACCTACACTTTTCTTCTCACCAACTATGATAATTGTAGTATCCAGTGGTAGCTGTATCTGCTTGTTAATGTTCCAAGTGTGGTGAAGCTAAGTTAAAGAAGATTAACTTAACTATGCTGTTTCCAGTACTGTATCTTTAAACTCTAAGGCCTTGTTTTTGTTTTTTAATTGACCTGAATTGTTTCTTTAAGTAATTTGAATAACTCAAGTTTTGCTACTTTTCCAATGCATTTCAATGCTTATTCTCCAAGGAGTATAAAGCCTCCTTATTCTCCCCACCAAAGCTGCTATCCATCAAACTCCTGGAAGCACATAACAAGGCTCTACCCGCTATTATACTGTATCTCACAATGGAACAACTAGAGGTGGGCTCCTATTTGAAATGGTGCATTCTTCAGTAGACAGCTCAGGTGGTTTTCTGAGCCAACACTGGCATTTCCTCTTTCCTACAGAATCTCTTGCAGGAAATGTACTGTATGTTCAGACGTTGAGTCAGCAAGTCAGTTTGCCTCTTCAAAGAAAGCAATTCTGTAGGGATTTCAGGTGTCAACCGTTGAGAAACATTTTGTGTCCAGGACAGAATATATTAGTAGTGTGATCACTGGAATCGATCATGATGTTCTCCTAAGGCGGGGGTCGGCAACCTGCGGCTCCCGAGCCATTTGTGGCTCTTTCACCTCTGTGCTGCGGCTCCCTGTGGCTTTGGGAAATAATTGGTCAGTATTTAATTAAAATGTATTTTATGTTAGTTTGTTAGCTTTTGAAATGTAATTATGGTGATCTTGTACAACCTAAGTGTAGCGACACATTTCCTGCCACATCATAAAACGGCTCACAATTAGCCAGCATTCCGGCTAAGGGAGATAGCCTACGGGGGTTTGTGAGTACGCGTCTTTTGCAGCATCTGCGTCCATGGGGGCTGGGTTGAGGGAAGCTGAAAAGCAAGGCTGTTTAGTTCGAATAAAGCTATCTTTGACTGCAGTTTACTGACACCGCTACAACGTGTTTTTATCGCTGGCTGTCCAGACGGAAGGTGCTGAAACGCTTTGTCGCGTGTCTGGAAGAAGTGAAAACTTTCCTGGGCAGCAAAGGGCTCACCTTTCCTGAGCTGGAACAGCCAGAGTGGCTGGAAAAGCTACACTTCATGGTAGACATGACAGCGCACCTGAACACGCTGAACACAGCTCTTCAGGGGAAAGGACGTACAGCCCTGCACATGTTGGAGGATGTTTTGGCATTCGAGCGCAAGTTGACAGTGCTTGCCAGAGATTTACAGAAAGGCACTTTGTCTCACTTCCCCAATTTGAGAGAGTTCAAACAAGGTCACGACATGATAATTTCGGAGTATTTACATTCTGCAATCATCGCAATGCAAACATCGTTTGGGAAACGCTTCTGTGAGTTCAGAGAGGAAAAAAACACATTATCCTTCCCGGTCACTCCCTTAAGCATCGATCCTTCCCTACTGAATACAACTGCATTGGCAGGTGTGAGTCAACCTGATCTTGAGATGGAACTGGCCGACATAGCCGACAAAGACATATGGGTGTCCAAGTTTAGACGCTTGACAGCAGACCTTGAAGATGTTGCCCGTCAGAAGGCCGTTCTTGCTCAGAAACACAAATGGAGTGATATTGAAAACCTCACAGATGACAGCTTGCGATCCTGTGTAAAGATGAAGGTGACATCATACAGCCCTGATGTGCAGACGCTGTGCGCTGAGGTCCAGGAGCAGAAATCCCATTAACCAAGTATGATAAATATTTTAATTGCCTATTATTTTACTTATATTCATATTTTTTCATTGTTCAGTGAAATAGTCCTTTCATTTTTCAGGATGACAGCTGGCTGACGTTATTTTTGGTTTGCTGCTGGCGGAAAATTTAAGTTCGGCGTTTTTCATAAATACAAGAAGGACTCAAATAGACATTGAATATTTTACTTAAAAGTAACTTTCAACCCAACGTCTTTTTTTCGGAGTTCAAAATGTTTTTGTTGCATGCAGAAATGTAATTTCGTTTTCTCTGCAGGAGTTCATCAATTTCATAAATGCAACACATTATAGTTTGTTTATACATAGCATAAAGGCAAAAAAAACGTTGTATGCAGTGTTATTTCATTTTAAATGTCAAACGGGTTTTGCGGCTCCCAGTGTTTTCTTTTCTGTGGGAAACGGGTCCAAGTGGCTCTTTCAGTGGTAAAGGTTGCTGACCCCTGTCCTAAGGGTTTGTCAGGTGACAGTAGAGGCCAATCAGGGATCACCATGGAGAGGCTGCTGCATAGGGAGCCACCCATGGTACTTGACAGATCAGGGTCAGGTTCCAATAGCATGGGACGCAAGATGACAGGGACTCTTCACTGTTGCAGCTTTCCTCCACCTTCACTACATCGTCTTCCTCCAGCTCCACCTTTAAGGTCTTGTTTGGATTGGTCCCTGTCTGGAGCTTGCCCCTTAACCTACCACCATGGGTGACCTGACCAGGAGCTAAGCTCCGGACGGCATCACCCTCGGGATCTCAGGAACTCACAAGCCTCTCCACCACAACTAGGTAACGATCCTCAGAGATGGCACAGAATGCACCTGGTAAGCAGTCCGCATACTAGGTCAGCACCGTGAACAACAAGCAGTAAGAAATGGTTTAGTTGATTGTAGGACTTTGCAAAGCTAACAGTTTTGAAACAAGCAACTGCCACCCCTGCAGCTCTGTGCTGACAGAATTCCCCTGATCTTGGCAGCCACATGGAAGAGCTTTTCTTTATTCAGTTTATTCTTTAAAGGCTCCAGCTTATTACTGAACAACATGACGATCAGGAATTCCTTCAACAATGGAGAAATGCTACTCGACATTATGAGTGTTTACCATGTCAGGCATGCACTGAGCGATCCAGATACTGTGATTTTGGCATCAAGGTACTAAGCCAGTCATTAGCCTGTCCAATATTTTCAAGTGAGGTACAATAGGCCACAGAAGCTGGAATCTGAAGCAACAAACATGACACTGGAGAAACTCAGATGGTCAGCAACATTTGTGGAGGAAAATGGACAGCTGATGTTTTGGGTCAAGACTCTTCATTGAGTGAAAGAGAGAGGGAAAATAGCCAGTGTAAAAAGGAGGAAGGAATGGTGGGAGCAGGGGTTGGTAGGTGATAATGGATCCGTCTGAGGGGGCAGATAAGCAGATAGAGGAGGGAAGAGTGGCATTAATGCCAGAGGGTAGAAGACAACAACGAGCTGCAGATATTGGAATCTGATAAGAAAGGAAGGTGGAGCATGACATCAGATAAGGGAGATTGGATGGGCGGATGGAAATGGAAGAAGTGCTTGGGTAATGAAGGTGGAACAGATAGAGCTGGTGAGAAAAGAATGATGAAAGCTGTGCAGGCTTTAGGAAGAACTGGATAAATAAGGAGAGAGGAAAGAGACGGGGGGCTTCATTATAATAGCAGTAACTTCTATATAGTGTGCAGCAAGTGTTGTCAAAGGAAAATTTGTTAAGTACATTGCTTCTCCTTCAGCCCTTTACCTCTTCCAACTATCAACTCGCAGCTTCTTACTTCATCCCCCCTTCCCCACCCACCCAACCTCCCCTTCACTTGGCTTCACCTATCACCTGCCAGCTTGTATGCCTTTACCTCTCCCCACCCTTTTATTTTGGCTTCTTTCCTCTTCCCTTCCAGTCCTGATGATGAGTCTTGGACCAAAATATCGACAATGTATTCCTCTCCATTGACGCTGCCCGACCTGCTGAGTTCCTCCATGCATTTTGTGTCTGTTGCTCTGGATTTCCAGCATCTGCAGAATCTCTTCTATTTACCATTATTTCATTGGTACAGTGGTGTAGTTGTTAAGTTACTGAACCAGTATCAAGCAAACTGGGCCAAAGATACAGAAATATTACTTTGATTACTTTGATTACAGTAGCAGGGCATCTAAAGCTAGGTAATTAAATAAATGTGAAATACTAAAGTAACCAAAAACACAAGCATATTGTTGCAAAAATACAGACATCTGAGGCTGCAGGGGCTGGAGCCACACACAAAATGTTGGAGGAACTCAGCAGGTCAGTCAGCATCAATGGAGGAAATGAACAAATTCAATCCTTCATCTGATGCAAAAATGCATCTGGTTCACTAATGACCCTCAGTGAAGAAAATTCTATTTATCTATTGCTCTGGAATGACAACTCTTCCTTTTGTTCAGGGCCATAGGACATGATCAATAAAATCTGGCCTTGCCAGTGTTGTTCATAAGTGGTGGTCAAATCAATCGATTGATGATTTGTAGAATCAGCTCAGGATCAACAATTTGAAATGTGAGCTTCCAAAACATTTTAGTGCTGATTCAGTGGACAGGATGGTGACGGCTATTAGCATAGGTGGGGATTGGTAAGCGAGAATGGGGTTATTGATCGTCGTTTGGGATTTTGAGTCCAGTGAGGTTGGCAGATGGTTTGGGAGGTTGTTCGTCAAGAGAAGTGAGCTTTGCTGAATGGGTGAGAACAACACAGGCAAATTATTTAGAAGGAACATATCAGAAACTATGTGATGTAATGGCATGGTGTGATATAATCCAATTTCTGGGCAAAATATAAAGATTCCTGTCAATGTACACTTGATATAAAGTGTAGACACATAAATTTATCTATAATCTCACAGGTTAAATCATCAAATGATTAGGTGATATGAAAACTATTACTCATGGATGTCTTTAAGACAGAATTAAAAGATGTCCATGCATGTAAGTGGACTCTGCACACAACACCTCCAATGTCTGCGGAGATGCAAAAGTATTGCAGGTAATGAACTATGTCAAATTCATTGGAGAGCAAGGTGAAGGATGTGTTACTAACAGTGTAGAGTGCTGGTGAGAGATTTAAGGGCAACACCAAGGCCAATAAAGAAAAAGGCCATAAAGCAAACTGTTAGTGAGGAATAATTAATCACATCAGTAAATCAGCAGTCAGTCCTGCTGGCTGTTTTTCCCTCCTTTTAAGCAGCTGGTAGTTTAAAGTCACTGGATGGTGAAATAGGATTACTGAAGCAGTTAGATTTGAAGTCCCATGGTCTTTCTCCCACAGTTTACCTTTACCTGGCATTTGTGACACTGTTTTGTCCCACCATCCAGGCCATACTCTCTTCTTCCTGCAATTGGAACAGAGGTACAATAGCCTTCAGTCTCGCAACACCAAGTTCAACATAAGTTATTAGCCTACAACCATCCAGCTCCTGAACTATCGTGAATAACTGCACTCACCTCAATTCCAAACTGATTCCACATCCTATGGACTCACTTTCAAGGACTCTACAATCATGTCCTCAGTGTTATTTATTTATTTATTCATAATTGCAGGGTTGGTCTTCTTTGGACATTGATTGCTTGTCAATCTTAGTGAGTAGATTCTTATTGATTCTATTGTAAATGTATTGTTGAATGCCTTCAGGAAGATTAATCTCAAGGTAGTATATGGAGACATATACATGTGTTGATAATAAATTTACTTTGAACTTTACACCAGGAAGTTAGCATTGATATTGAAGTATTTAGTTTCTTAGATCATCCATTGAAGGGTCAGACTGAAGAGACAAGCATCTTGACAGATATCACAGTACACAAAATCTTCAGGTAATCCTCTTCAATGGAAATGTTGACTCATATCTTCAAATTATTTGTACTCACAGCCTAACCTTTTATTTTGGGATAACATCTCGCCGTCTAGTGCATTAGTGTGAAAAGTCAGCATTTCATAGAGTTATTAAGTCGTACAGAATGGAAACAGGTACTTCAGCCCATTAAGTCCACATTGATCACTCAGCATCCATTTATTCTGATCCTACTCCAGTCCCATTTTATTCTTCTCGCATTCCCATCAATTCCACCAAAATTCTTAACTGGGAGGCTTTGTACTTTTTTAGAAGGTTAAAGAAGTTTGGCTTGTCACGAGGCACTCTAACAAACTTTTAGATTGAAGGTATCCTGACTGGTGGCATCATGGTTTGGTATGGAAATCTAAATGCACAGGAATGTAAGGTGTGGTAGAGAGTAGTGGACTCTGCCCAAAATGTTGTGGGCATATCCATCCCCACCATGAACAGAAACTACAGGTGTCACTGCCACGAGAAGGCAAATCTGTCATTAAAGATCTCAACCATCTGGACTATGCTACTTTTTCACTGCTACCATCGGACAGGAGGCAAAGAAGCCTAAAGTCCCATATCACCAGGTTCATTTAGTTCTAGAAGCAACTGTAACAACTCTTATCTCTACAATTTAGCAACACTATGACCACCTTGACCAGTTTGAACTATAATGGACTTTGTGAGTTTTTTGTGCTAGTTATCAAGTCAAGTCAAGTCAACTTTTATTGTCATTTCGACCATAACTGCTGGTACAGTGCATAGTAAAAATGGGACAACATTTTTCAGGACCATGGTGTTACATGACACAGTACAAAAACTAGATTGAACTACGTAATAAAAAAAAACACAGAGAAAACTACACTAGACTACAGACCTACACTGGACTGCATAAAGTGCACAAAAACAGCAATTACAATAAATAATAAACAGGACAGTAGGTGTCAGTCCAGGCTTCGGGTATTGAGGATTCTGATAGCTTGGAGGAAGAAACTGTTGCATAGTCTGGTCGTGAGAGCCCGAATGCTTCGGAGCCTTTTCCCAGACGGCAGGAGGGCGAAGAGATTGTATGAGGGGTGCATGGCGTCCTTCATAATGCTGTTTCCTTTTTGGATGCAGCGTGTAGTGTAAATGTCCGTGATGGCGGGAAGAGAGACCCCGATGATCTTCTCAGCTGACCTCACTATCCGCTGCAGGGTCTTGCGATCCATGATGGTGCAATTTTCGAACCAGGCAGAGATGCAGCTGCTCAGGATGCTCTCAATACAACCCCTGTAGAATGTGATGAGGATGGGGGTGGGAGATGGACTTTCCTCAGCCTTCGCAAAAAGTAGAGACGCTGCTGGGCTTTCTTTGCTATAGAGCTGGTGTTGAAGGACCAGGTGAGATTCTCCATCAGGTGAACACCAAGAAATTTGGTGCTCTTTACGATCTCTACCGAGGAGCCGTCAATGTTCAGCGGGGAGTGGTCGCTCCGTGCCCTCCTGAAGTCAACAACCATCTCTTTTGTTTTGTTCACATTAAGAGACAGGTTGTTGGCTCTGCACCAGTATGTTAGCCACTGCACCTCCTCTCTGTAAGCTGACTCGTGGTTCTTGCTGATGAGACCCACCACGGTCGTGTCATTGGTGAACTTGATGATGTGGTTCGAGCTGTGTGTTGTGGCACAGTCATGGATCAGCAGAGTGAACAGCAGTGGACTGAGCACACAACTCTGGGGGGGCCCTGCACTCAGTGTGATGGTGTTGGAGATGCTGCTCCCGATCCGGACTGACTGAGGTCTCCCAGTTAGGAAGTCTAGGATCCAGTTGCAGAGGGAGGTGTTCAGGCCCAATAGGCTCAGCTTTCCAATCAGTTTCTGAGGGATGACTGTGTTGAATCCTGAACTAAAGTCTATGAACAGCGTCTGAACGTATCCGTCTTTTTTATCCAGGTGAGATAGGGCCAGGTGGAGGGTGGTGGCAATGGCGTCATCTGTTGAGCGGTTGGGACGGTACGCAAACTGCAGGGGGTCCAGTGAGGGGGGCAGCAGGGTCTTGATATGCCTCATGATGAGCCTCTCGAAACACTTCATGATGATGGATGTGAGTGCAATGGGACGGTAGTCATTTAGGCAGGACACTAAAGACTTCTTCGGCACGGGGACGATGGTGGAGGCCTTGAAGCATGTTGGAATGATGGCGCTGCTCAGGGAGATGTTGAATATGTCAGTGAGAACATCTGCTAGCTGGTCTGCACATCCTCTGAGCACTCTACCAGGGATGTTGTCTGGTCCAGCAGCTTTCCGTGGGTTGACCCTGCACAGGGTTCTTCTCACATCGGCCACGGTGAGACACAGCACCTGGTTATTTGTAGGAGGGGTGGACCTCCTCGCTGCCACGTTACTTTCCGCCTCAAACCGGGTGTTGAAGTTATTTTGCGCATCTGGGAGGGAGGCATACCTGCACAGTCAGGTGATGATGTCCTGTAATTGGTGATGTCCTGGATGCCCTTCCACATGCGCCCCGTGTCGCCGCTGTCCTGGAAGTAACTGTGGATTAGTTGGGCGTGTACACGCTTTGCCCCTCTGATGGCTCAGGACAGTTTGGCCCTTGCTGTTGTTAAAGCTGCCTTGTCGCCTGCTCTGAAGGCGGAGTCGCGGGACCTCAGCAGCACACGCACCTCTGCGGTCATCCACAGCTGCTGGTTAGCACGTATAGTGATAGTCTTGGACAGAGTAACATCATCAATGCACTTGCTGATGTAGCTGGTCAATGATGCTGTGTACTCCTCTAAGTTGGTAGAGTCGCCATCAGTTGCAGCCTCCCTGAACATGTGCCAGTCAGTGTGCTCAAAGCAGTCTTGAAGAGCAGAGATGGCTCCTGCTGGCCAGGTTTTCACCTGCTTCTGAACTGGTCTGGAGCGCCTGACGAGCGGTCTGTATGCTGGGATTAGTGGTCTGAGTATCCGAGGTGGGAGCGGGGCTCTGCCCGGTACGCATCGGGGATGTTTGTGTAAACAAGGTCCAATGCGTTCTCCCCCCTCGTTGCAAAGTCCACATACTGATGGAATTTGGGGAGCACTAACTTAAGGTTTGCGTGGTTAAAATCACTGGTGACAATAAACAGACCATCAGGATGTGCGTTCTGCTGTTTGCTAATAGCCCCGTACACCTCACAGAGTGCCTCCTTAGCATTAGCATTAACGCTGGAGGGAATGTAGAGACCGAATATAAGGACAGAGGTGAATTCCCGTGGCAAATAAAATGGTCTGCATGGAACTGCCACAAACTCCACTAGTGATGAGCAGTGTCTGAAAACCAGCACAGAGTTCCTACACCATTCCGTGTTGATATAAACACAGACACCCCCATCGCAAGTCTTACCGGAGACAGCTGCATCTCTGTTATCCATATGCCCTAATCGAAAATTGTGTATCAAACTTAAAGTAGAAAATTAATTATGTTCCTTCTTGTAAAAGTTTTTTAATAATTTATGCTTATCTGGTACTTTTCTTGTGAATGCTACTTATACGATACAACGTACTTGTGATGCTACTGCAAGTAAGGTTTTAATTGCACCCGTGCATACATGAACTTTTGCATTTGACAATAAATTTGACATTGACTTTAATTCAAATTACATGCAGAGGCTAAGTGACGAGATCAATAAATTACGGATCGCCACATCTTTGTGAAGTGAGAGAAAACAGGATCACCCAGAGGAAATCCACCTGACCAAAGGGAGAGCATGCAAACTACACATGGACAACACCAGAGGTCAGCATGTAGAAGAGGCTTGACCCCAATGCAGATCAGCTGAGACAACTTAGCAGTGAGTGATCATTAACTGCAAAATGACTAGTTACAGGGCGGGGGGGGGGGGGGTGTCACTAAACAAGAGAAAGCAGATACTTAACTTGACAAGGTAACAAGATAACTAAAGGCTAGAAACAACTGGTTGAGGCTGGTTGGTTTGATGGGCGATCAAGGACTGTGGATGAGACCTGGGTTTAAATAGGCTGCAGGCGATGAGTTGGAAACAGTTGAAAACTGTTAGGTGGGTGGAGACTGGAATGTGCCCACCTGGGAAGGCCTGACAGGACACCCGCCTTCCTATGGCTGGCACCTGAAAGTCCAGATCGATCTGGATGGAACTCCTCGATGAGTGATGGATCCGCGATGAAACTGGACAGCTCTGATAACTTTTACTCTGGTTTGTACCTCTCCTAGTTGATGAGATACTGCACACCCTGTCCATTATCATGTGAATTCATCAATTGGTGAACTGCGTACACTGGACAACCTTCCACCATTCTTATTCTCCCTACCAGGTGCAGGCTCCGGGGGATTGAGTGGCCCATGGACAATAGGCTTGAGGCAGGACACATGGAAGTTAGGTGCAATCCTGAGGAATGGTGGCAGCTGGCTATGATAAGTGTCTGGATTGGACACAATGGGTGAACTCGAAGGGACCAATGAACTGGGGTAAGAGCTTGCACGGGGGCTGACCTTGAGAGGACACCGAGACATAGGCCCCAAGTTGGAGTAACGTGGCTGAATGCTGGCAGCACTACATGCAGTTGGCAGCTAGGATGGCCCTCTGTGCCCTCTTCCAAGCATTCCAGCAATGGCGAACCAGGGCCCTGATGGACAGGTCCTCCACCTCCTCTGCAGGAGCAAAGGTAGTCACAAAGGTAAGATATCCATGGCAGAATAGCTGTGTAGATTGTTGGACAGTTGGTCCAGAGCAAGTGCTTCTCCCATGTGAAAGGGCTAGATATGGCAAAACATCACAGAAACTTCTCCACTTGGTGATTGTCTCTTTCGTATTGACTGTTGGTCTGAAGATGATAGCCGGAGGACAAACTCAGTGATATGCCGAGGAAAAAGCAGAAGGGTCACCGGAAGCGAGAGTTGATTTGTGACCACAGGTGTCAGGAGACTGTCAAGGATTGCAGGAGCCTAGAGGGCTACTTGTTGGCCAAATTGGACTGGGCACATTGAGGCCAGGAATGGATGAACTGATATATATCTGTGATCATGTTGGGCCACTAGAAACAGCATCACAGAAAATCCAGGACCAAGCACCTGGATGGTTAGAGAGGGGTCAGGATTGGGCCCACTGGAGTGCTTTGGAGTGCACAGCCATGTGGTTGTCAGGTGTGACAGATGGAGCATGTTTGTGTCATAGTGGATAATGAATCTGGTTCTCAGAATCTCAGTCAATCAGGGCGAGGATCTGCCAGATGGAATGATGGGCTGGGTTGGACTGTCGTGACAGCATCCACCGTAGCGTTCTTGTAGCTGGGTCGCTAAGAGATGGTGAAGTCGAATTGCTCGAAGAAGAGCGCCCAAGACATAGGTTGAGTTGGCAGGTCTGCTAAATGGATATGAGGTTCTGGTGGTCAGTCCAGATCAGGAAGGGCTCAGTGTTCCCTGTCAGCCAAAGTTTCCATCCAAGGCCCATTTAGTGTGGAGTTGCTCCGTCTCCTACTCCATAATGGCACTGTGTCAAGTTGAACTTACACAAGAAGACACAAGAGTGTGTCTTCCCATCTGGTCCTCACTGGGAGAGGATGACCCTAGTGGAGTGTTTTGAATGCACTGTTCATCAATGGGAGAGGGTAGCGGTTCTTAATGGTGATTCTGCTGAGTCCACTGTAGTCGATGCAGGGACAAAAACCCCATCTTTCTTTATGACAAAGAAGAGCCCTGCACTAGCTGGAGTCTGGGATGGTCGAATGAAGCCATGCTGTAACGCTTTGGCGATGTAGTCATTCATGCATGGGTCTCAGGATGTGAGAGGGAGAACAGATGACCTCATAGTGCCCAGGAAGAGATTGATTGTGTAGTTGTGTGGTCTGTAAGGTGGAAAATGCTGGCTTTCCTTTTACTGAAGGTGATAGCTAGGATGTAGTATTCCCATGGGAGTCTGGTTACATCAAGGGTTTCTTCAGTTTCCTGAGATTTACCGGGTGAAGTTAGCTGGGGTTGTAAGCAGGTGGCCCAGCAGCTGAGTCCCCAATTCAGCAGTGAGCTGAGAGTGGTGGGTGAGTTGTTAAGGAGGAATTTGATGGGTGTGGAGAAGAACAGAGAGAGTCGGGAATGGTGCTGGAATGATGGGTCAGGGGAAGCTTACCTGATAGAAGGCATCTCAACTTTACCTGGTGGAGCCATCTTCCCAGATGCAGAGGCGTTTGATACAGAGGTCATCAGCTGCTCCGCAGTAAGTGGACAAGTTGCTTCTCTATAGAAGCACACGCTCTTAGGGCGCTAAGCGAGCTCTTGCTAATGGCATGGGTTCCAGAGGCACTGCTGGTGAGCATCCTGCAGCCTGATGTAGTTCTGGGAATGGAACTGGAATTCTGGCTGGTGATATGGAGGGTAGTTCCATCAGTCGCTTGTCAACACGGATGGTAAGAGTGACGAGGCTTTCGAGGTCAGTCAGCATCTTCCAGGCAGACATCTGACCTTTCAATGGGCCCAAGAGGCCATGATGGAGATTGGCCTGTGGCACTTCTGCATTCTAGCTGTACTCCCCTGCAAGGGTCCAGAATCCCACAGTGTAATCCAACAGCAAGCATGAGCCTTGAAGCAGGTGAAGTATCTGATCTGCTGCCCCCCTTTCATTTCCCAGATAGTTGAAAACATAGCGCATCACTGCAGTGAATTCTCCAGATTTATTGCAAATGGTGGTTTTATTGTCCCTATTAGCAGTGGTCCAAGTCAGAGTTTGCATAGCCAAGAAAGAGAGATAATGAAAGCAATCTTGGCTTGGTCTGTGGAACACAGAGATTGCTGCAGCTTGAAGAGCAAGATGCACAGGGACTGGAGGTTGTAGCATTCAGTTAGGGATTCATTGAAGTGTTCAGGCACTAGAATCTAGGGCTCTGAGGGAGAAAGCTGACGGTGCAGGCTTGTTGTAATGAGATGGAGAGTTGCTTGAGAATGGCAATCAGATGGTTAATGGCTTCCTGTTGCTTCTAGATCATGTACTTGTGTTGGTAAATAACTTTCTTTCAGTGAGCAAACCCTGCTGGGTCGATCACAGATTCACCCATTCGGTTAGGAGATATAGAGTAGGCTTGAACTAAATGCAGGGCAGCGGAGACGATTTAGCAGAGAGCGATCACATTAATAATAAACTGAAAAATCACAAGGGGTTATAAAACAAGGGAGAATGGATTCCTAACATGACACGGCAATAGCTAATGAAGGCTAGGAGTAACTGGTTGAGGCTGGCTGGTTTGATGGGTGAACAAGATCTGCAGATGATAGCTGGGTTTAAATAGGCTGCAGGTGACGAGTTGGAACCAAGTGCAGGCTTGACACTTTGAGGCAGTGGCATTATAAGCTATGCCCATTATTTGCACATTAAACACAGATCAGGCTCAGATTACCTATTGTTATTTCAAATAAACTTCTTAGATTTTAAATGCGAAATTTAAAAAAAAATTAGATTTCATTTTCTAAATTTGTAAGTGATGCAATGCTCTGCAAAAAGGTCAACAGAAAAAAGCTGCAGATGCAAGGAACCTGAAATAAAAGCAGAAAATTATAGTATTACTCAGCAGGTCAGGCAGTATCTGTCAAGAATTAGCATTTACATCTTGGATCAGTAATCTTTCTTCAGAACAACAATACCTCAAGAGATATGCTAATTATTTGAAGAGGTAAGTCTGTTTCTCTCTCCACAGATGCAGCCTCTTTTATTGAATATTTCCAGTGTTATCTATTTTTATTTTGAAATAGTATTATACCTAGACCCTAAAAAATAAAATCATAAATCCTTTGGAATATGGTTGCAGCTTATTTCTCCAACATAATTGTTTACATTGGGGATAGATCTATGCAATGCAATTTCTGTTTTGCATTTCAACTCTGATTACACTTCAGAAACCAATTAACTCAGAGTGAAGCAGTATAGTGTTCATTATTCTGAGGTTAATAATTGATTACTATACAAATGCAATTTCTTTCTCTCTAAGCTCAAAATAAAGTAACAATTAAATCTGTCAGACTAAATACTAAAAAGCTTACTTGCATCATGATGTCTTTTCTATTTTGCATTCTTCTTTTATCTACAAGGATAAGACTAGACTGAGCAACATAAGCTGAAGCAATTTACAAGCATCTCTCGGGGTTAACCTATCAACTTCTTGGGTTCATAACAGAATAAACATAACAAGCAGGGTTTGCACGATCTACCATGACTCATCCTTCTCCGTTACCAGCGTATTCACGGCACTGTTAGATATGTAGCAATGTTTCATACATGTTTGCCATGAAAACAGATATATCAACAGTCATTTGAAAAGTAGAACTGAATGTGTCTCGTCCCTCCTGTCATTGAGCTGTTCAAACATTTGGCGATAATTTTAATTACAATATTAAAAAGCTGCACTCTTGGAGGGAAAAATGTCATTCAATTACTACTGGAGAAGTACAGAAAGCTCTGACCTTTCCCAGCACAATGTATGTTTCCATAGTAACCATTGTACTTTGAGTTGATTCATCTGCTAATACAGGAGCAGGCAGAGCATGATGTCTAATTGCCAATGAGAGTAGAGCCTCTGCCACAGTACCTAATGAAAGTTGTCTCTTCAGTAGTTTTAAAGTTACACCAACCTCTGAGCACAACTTCACTACTTTATTCAAATCACCCTTCTCCATATGCAAATTTACAAAGTAGACATCAGTTGGTTAAGTGGTGCTGGAGGACATGATAGCTGAACATAGCCTTGTCATAAAAACAGTAGAGAATTGCAGCACAGTTAGAGGCCACATGGTCCTTCAAGTCCTTTCCAGTCGATACCAGACTTTATAGGTTGTTCTCAGTTCCCAGCCCTGGGCACCTGGGCTGTACCTTCCATCTGATTAGCTGATCATCCAGGCAATTGCAAATGAGCTGCAAGTTTCTGCATCCTACCATTCAGGCAATGCATTCCAGATCTCGACTATTCAAAGGGTGTTTTTTTTCTTGCCTAGCTCCCTTGTAAAATCTGTCAATAAACTTATATCAATATATTCTCATTAGCAACATCTCTGTCAAGGGAACAATGCCATTTCTGTTCATCTGGTTTGTGCCTTTCCTTATTTGATACTTCATTCAAATCTCCCTTAGTTTTCTTCATTCTAAAGAAACCAACCTTTGCCAGGACTACTCCTGAACCGAACTCCACTTCTCCAGCCACCACATCTTTGTAAGTCTCCTCTTCACGCATTTTCTGCAATATGGTGACCAAAACTGTACACAGTACTCCAGCCGGGACTAAACTGGGATTGGCTTATTATTGTCAAATGTACTGATGTTTACTAAATTGCTTTTGTTGTGTGTGTCTTCCAGACAGATCATGCCATATGTCATTACACTGACGGAACAAAAAGAAAAAACAGAATACAGAATATAGGGCTGCAATTACAGAAAATATACAGTGTAGGTAGAGAGGTAAAGTGCAAAGGTCATAACAAGGTAGCTAGGGGATTAAAATTTCAAGAGTTCATCTTTCAACGCGAGAGATCCATTCTCCTTACAGCAGAAGAGTGAGCTGTCTTTGAGTCTGGAGTTACACAGTTCTAGTGTAACTGCTCAGAGGACACTGCAGGAAAAAGAAGATTTTGCATGTTTGTCACTTTATCCTATGGTCCTGCTACTTTCAGAGATCTGTGGACATCCCTCTGTTCTCCTATATAGCATCACACAATTCATTGTGTATACCCTTGCTGTGCTTATATAGCTAGTAGAGTTGCTGTGTTGCCCTTGAGGCCTTTGTTGGATTTCCGCTTTACATACTTCGTTTGCAACTATTTTCTAGTTAAACTTAAAGATAAAATTCATTGTCTATGGTATATCGCAGCATGTGATGACGTCACCTCTGGTTTCGCCACATCTTGGGGGTTAACTTCCGGTTCAGAGAAGGTGGAAAGGTGTAGTAGCATGATCATGAAGAGCTCCATGTCTACCCACAAAGAAACATTATAGAAGCAACGCCGTAAGTTCATATGACAGTATATGAAGCTACAATATTAACGCAGATTCTGTTAAAGGAAGTGGCGGTTGGAGCGGTGCGCGTGGCTGCTTTTCAATTTCAAATGTGGGGTCGGCTCAAGCCCGGCGGCGGTTTGACATGACTCCCTCCCTCCTGTGGGCGGCTGAAGACACTCGCTGAAAGAAAAGAGCGTGTGTGCTCTCAAGAATGAAACAGATATTGTATATATTTTGTATTATTTTATCAAGTTTTCACCATACGTTAATGTGGAAGAGTGAACAGTAAATGGTTAATCTTACCGCAACTCTGTCTTCATTGGCTCCGGTTTAACTTGGTGTTTCAACACATTGCATGAGAATACTACAGTCGCTGCCTCACAACTTCGGCAACCTGGTTTAAATTCTGCCTGTAATACATTCCTGGGGTGGTGCTGGAGGCTGATCTGTTAGAGACATTTAAGAGGCTTGTACTTTGTAGTTGGGCACATAAACTTGCAGAGAATGGAGAGGTATGGGCCACGTGCAGATAGAAGAAGGAGGGGTTAGCTTAATTAGGTGTCATTAATTTAATTAGTTTAGCACAACATCATGGGCCAAAAGGCCTGTTCTTGTACTGTACTGTACTGTTCTGTGTTTAATATCTGTGCCTGTGACTTCAGGCACAGCTACTGAAAATCCTTTAGCAAATTTGGACTCGTCTTTCTTCTTCAATGCCACCGTTCAAAATACAACTGACCTAATCCGATAGCTACCACAGACATCTGCAGTGGTATTTTATTTGGAACTCCTGTGCTTGATTGCAAATGCATAGTGCAATAAAAATGGCCATCTTTACATTCCTGATAACACTGGAGTACTAATTAATGATTTGGGATCTAACACCTCTAGTAGCTTTTGGGGTTTGGGGTAAAGGATCTGCCCGGTTAAAAAAAATGAAGAAATGAAAGGGCAAGAGAGGGTGAATGTGGAAAAGATGCCTTCTACAGTGGGGGGAGTCTAGGACCAGAGAGCACAGCTTCAGAATACAAGAGAGTCACTTTAGAACGGAAATCAGCAGGCATTTCTTTGGCCAGAGGTTGATGAATTTGTGGAATTCATTTCCAGAGAAGTCTGAGGAGACTAGATCATTGCATATATTTAAACTTGAGATTGATTGGTTCTTGATTAGTAAGGGTACAAGTGAAGTCAGGAGACTGTGGTTAAGAGGGGTAATAAATCAGCAATGATAGAATCACAGAGCAGACTCGATGGGCCAAAAGGCCTACTTCTGTTCCTACGTCATATGGTGTTATGGTCTTATATAGAATTTCTTTACTCCAAACGCTATTCCAAGTTTTTCCTTTTGGCTTTATGTGTAATTGAGCTTGCTCCTTGTGTGAGAGTGAAATGTGAAACCTCTGGGTTAATTGCCCATCATCTACAGTATCTTATGACATTTCTGCACTTGTATCAAGACTTGCTGCATCAAAGACCAACATTAACACTGGTAATCTTGAAAGGACAAAGACCCTCATTTGTTCATCTTTTGTTGTGTGAAAATGCAATTTGATCCACATCCATTTCAACCCGTAATACAACAATGTGCTTACTGTTGCCAGATCTGGAAGGTAATAGGGCACCAACCCTAGAAATAACCTTGCTCTGCCACATTTTGGGGAGTTGGCCCAGCAGTGATTGGCTCCAGACATTCCTGCACAGGTTGCAGACCATCTCATCAACCTTCAAATGAAAGTTCAAACATATATTTAGAGTCCTAGAGTGGAGCCCAACTGGCCCATGCTGACTACAGCATCATCCCGCTAGTCCCAGTTGCCCATGTGTGGATCATAACCCTCCAAGCCCCTCCCCTTCATGTGCCTATCCAAATGTCTCTTAAACGTTGCAATTGCATCCACTTCGTCCACTTCCTCTGGCAGCTCGTTCCAGTTATTCATACTGTTATGATCCCAGCCCCCTCCTTTGTGAGAATCGCAAGAGCACCCGTTGAGGGGGGAGTCAGTAGACCCAGGAAGTGAGAGAGAGAGAGAAACATGCCAAATTGCACGTCCCACCCGGGATACAGAATAAGACGACAGCGACTATTGTCTCATGGAGACCACATGAAAAGCCCTCGGGCAAGGTGGGCTGGTTGAGAGAGAGATTGCATCATCCCAACCTGATTGACACCTGCGACCCCGTGAGGAAGTATAAAGGAGAGTCTCAGGGGGACAGCCCCTCAGATGCACCAAGAAGACACGAGAGAGTGATACCGCAGCAGCGGGAAGCCATTCTGAAGGAAGCCACGTGCGTTAGATTCCGGGATTGGAATTTGTGGCTGGAATCACAGAAAACCGCTTTTAACTAACATCGGGGAGAGGAAACCAACGCTCCCCCGATTTCACGGAAGATTCATCAAGACTCAGCAAGTTCTTTCTCTTCTCCCCCAATCTCTCTCTCTCTCTCTCGGTCGCCCCACGTGAAACCCAGCGATTTTCAAAGGGATGAGGCCTGCAGACTTTCTGAGTGACTTTTATATTTCCAACGGACAATCTATTAACCCCTAGACAACAGCAGAACTCACTTCTTAATGATGATTATTACTATATCCACGCTTTAGATTGAGTGTTGACGATGTGCACTATCTGAATGTATGTATTAACCCTACTTTTGTGTCCCTTTATAAATAAAACGTTTGAAAATAGTGACATCAGACTTCAACGGACCTCTCTATCTTTGGTGGTAAGTCACCCAGTTACGGGATTCGTAACAGTTGGGGTTCTCGTCTCGGGATTTGACACCAAATTGGGAGGCCAGTGAATCAGGCTTGTAAATCAAGAATCTGGTTACGCGGGTAGCCAGACGGGAAACCAGCAAAGATGGACGTGGGTGAATTTATGGAAAACCCGACGCTAGAGGCGGCCACAAAATCAGACTTGTTAAATTTAGCAAAGGGGTTGAACCTCACAGAAGTGAGGTCATCCATGAAAAAGCGGGAGGTACGAAGGGCCATAACTCAGTATTATGTTGAGAAGAAAGTGTTTGAAGATGAGGTATTGGAAGATATCCCTGACAAAGTACCATCAAGTGCGACGGTTCAGTTAGAGGTGGAGAAATTAAAGTTGGAACGTGAAATTAAGTTAAAAGAGCTGGAAGTGGCTGAGAGAGAGAGAGAAAGGGTTGAGAGAGAGAGAGAGAGGGAGACAGAGAGAGAGAGAGAGAGAGAGAGAGAGGGAAAGGCAAGAGAGAGAGAGGGAAAGGCAAGAGAGAGAGAGGGAAAGGCAAAGACAGCATGAAATTCACCTAAAGAAGCTAGAAGCAGAAGAGAAAGAGAAGGAACGGGCCGAGAAAGAGAGGGAACGGGCCGAGAAAGAGAAGGAACGGGCCGAGAAAGAGAAACAGAGGCAACATGACTGGGAAATTGAGAAGATGAGAAACGAGTGAAGAGATCAAGTGTTAGACCAAGTGGAGCGGTTTAACGTTAGTAGGGAGTTGAGATCGGTGCCCCCATTGGAGGAGACAGATGTCGATAGTTATTTTCTGCTTTTTGAAAAGGTGGCAGTAAATCAGAAGTGGCCAAAAGAGCAGTGGGTGGCGTTGTTACAAAGTGTGTTAAAGGGGAAGGCCCAACGAGCATATGCGGTGTTGTCCCTGGAGGAGGGGGAAGTGGAGAATTATGCTGAAGTAAAGGAGGCCATTCTCCGGGCTTACGAATTGGTACCTGAGGCCTATAGACAAAAGTTTAGAAATTTAAGGAAAGGGTGGAATCAAACGTACACCGAGCTAGCCCATGAAAAGGGGGTGCTCTTGGACCGTTGGTGCACCGTGGAAAGGGTGGACGAGGATTATGGGCGTCTCAGGGAGTTACTTTTGATCGAGGAATTTAAAAGTTGTGTTCCGGAGGAGATCCGGATGTATTTGAATGAGAAGCCGGATAAGTCCATGTCAGAAATTGCTAGGTTTGCGGACGAATATGTCCTAACCCACAAGACAAAGACTTCCTCGAATAAAGGTCCCCAGAGAGACCGTGGGAACGATCGAGAAAGTCCGATGAGTGAGGCAGAGGTTCCACCGGGAGCTAGCGGTAAGGTTGAGGGGGAAAGGCAAGACAGCCAGAGGGTTCCGGGTTTGACCTGTTTTAATTGTGGAAAGGAGGGGCACATTGCATCTCGATGCTTTGCTCCAAGAAAGGAGATAGGAAGAGGGAAAGCTGCAGTCCCTATCAGGTGTGCCGTGGTAATCAGCAAATCGACCAGAGAGCCAAGGGTAGACAGAGTACGAGAAGGCTCTGGGAGTTGTCTGTCACACGGAACCGTGTCTGTGACGGAGGGAGACACACCAGTTCCCGTACGAATCTGGAGGGATACGGGCGCTGAACTCTCCCTGGTTAGCCGTAAGGTACTAGAATTTGGTCGGGAAACGGGCATGGTAAAGGTGGAAGGAATAAATAAAAGGATAGAGATGGTGCCCTTATATAAGGTCATTCTGGATTGTGAGCTGGTGTATGGATCAGTTGAAGTGGGGGTGCCCTCAGAATTCCCGAGAGCTGACGTGGACATCCTGCTGGGGAACGACTTACCGGGGGTAAGGTTTGGTCAGCCATGCTGCCGACCTGGCGACCGGCGAGTGTGGTGGCCCCGTCCCTAGCGCCCAAGGACCATCTCGCCGGCGCAGTCACTCGCAGCCTGTCGAGAGAGAGAGCTGTGAACGAGAGCAGTTTAAATCTGGCCAGTTTTGATTTGGCCGAGACGTCTTTGCTGACCCTGTGCCATGAGGGTTTAGAGGGTTGTACGACGAAGAGTAGTAAAGTGAAAGGGCGTAAGAGAAAGGTCCTAAAGGTAGGAAATAAAGATGAGAAACAGATAAAGCTGTTAAAAGGTCCAGAGTTGGACGGATGATCCGTCTGGTTTGGCAGAATTGTTTGAAGAACTTGAGAGTTCTAAAGGTGTTCCTGATAATGAGAGGAGGGCAGTCCTAGATGAAAAGGGTACCCTTGCCTCGAAGGGGTCTGCTGAAAGGGCCGAGGAGGTTGTTTCAGCTCGCAGGGTTGCGCCTTCCCCGGGTGGGAGCTGCCCAGAGAATAACTGGGAGGATCGGGGGAAGTTAGAATGTGAAAAAGGTGCGGGTGTTGAAAGCCTGGAAGAGGCCAATGTCCCGTTTGAGTGTGTCCGAGATGGGGATGCACGAGGTGCTGAACCTGGTAATGGAGCTCAGAAGAAGTCTGAGGTATCTGATTCAGTGGAACGGGGCGGCCGTCCTTGTGGGTCAGATGGACTTGGTTCAGTGGGAAAAGGGTTAACATTGGTAACCGGGGGAAGTGTGAGTTCCCCGGTGTTTGTACTCGAAGGTGGGTTCAAAGTTAACGCCGAATTTAAGAATGGGGGGGTGAGGATTGTTAGCGAAGGAAACGAAAAGTCTGTAGTTTCCAAATCGAAGGAAGAAATCTTAAACCTGGCAGATCGCTCACAGAGTGAGCCGGGGAATAGCGGGGCCCCCCACTCTATTGTTATGCCAGGATGGGGTGTGAAAAGGCTGCCTTCGACATGCTACTTGAGCGAAGAGTTCGAATCAAACACCAATAGCCTGAAGGGGACTGATAAAAGGGCCAGCCACCTGGGTGAAATCAAAGAATTGGGTGGAGATGGTCTAAGTCTGGGGCATGGTGTTGCTAAAATAACCCCAATGAACGGGGGGGGTGGGAGTTCACCACGCAAAACTACTCAAGTTCCCCACGGGGGGGGGGGGGGGCTTGCCGAAAAAGAGGCGACGGTTAATGGGGATGCCATTGTTAGACAGCCAAGCAGGTTGAACGGGTTTGTGCCAAAGCCTGTGAATAATAAAGACAGCCCTTTGGAGACCTGCCGGTTAAGTTAAACGACTGAAACGATTAGTATTCGCGTAAACTTTTGTAAATGCACCTAAGCTAAGGTCACACTTCCTTAGTTTTGTTGCTTAGGGAAAAAAAAATAAATAGGTGGTTATTGAATTGAAGTCTGATGTACGGTTCGCAATGTTAAGATATTAAAGAAAGGGACACTGTAATCATTAACTATTTAGATACTGACTTGAATGTATAACGGTAGTACTCTGTGAAAAGAAAAACTTGTGTATTGTGTTAGATTCAAAACTCCTGTAAGACTGTGTACCACTCCGTTTTAACTGCTGGTAAAAACGTTTTAAGAGGGGAGGTGTTATGATCCCTGCCCCGTCCTTTGTGAGAATCGCAAGAGCACCCATTGAGGGGGGGTGTCAGTAGACCCAGGAAGTGAGAGAGAGAGAGAAACGTGCCAAATTGCACGTCCCACCCGGGATACAGAATAAGACGACAGCGACTATTGTCTCATGGAGACCACGTGAAAAGCCCTCGGGCAAGGTGGGCTGGTTGAGAGAGAGATTGCATCATCCCAACCTGATTGACACCTGCAACCCCGTGAGGAAGTATAAAGGAGAGTCTCAGGGGGACAGCCCCTCAGATGCACCAAGAAGACACGAGAGTGTCCCGCAGTACCGGGAAGCCTTTCTGAAGGAAGCCACATGCGTTAGATTCCGGGATTGGAATCTGTGGCTGGAATCACAGAAAACCGCTTTAACTAACATCGGGGAGAGGAAACCAACGCTCCCCCAATTTCACTGAAGATTCATCAAGACTCGGCAAGTTCTTTCTCTTCTCCCCCAATCTCTCTCTCTCAGTCGCCCCACGTGAAACCCAGCGATTTTCAAAGGGCTGAGGCCTGCAGACTTTCTGAGTGACTTTTATATTTCCAACGGACAATCTATTAACCCCTAGACAACAACAGAACTCACTTCTTAATGATGATTATTACTATACCGGCGCTTTAGATTGAGTGTTGACGATGTGCACTATCTGAATGTATGTATTAACCCTACTTTTGTGTCCCTTTATAAATAAAACATTTGAAAATAGTGACATCAGACTTCAACGGACCTCGCTATCTTTGCTGCTAAGTTCTCCAGTTACGGGATTCGTAACAATACCCTCTGTGTAAAGAAGTTACTTCTCAGGTCTCTTAATTCTCTGCCACTGATCTTATACCTGTACCCTCCCTTTTCCCCAACTCTGGAGAAAAGACTATGACCATACCTCTCATGATTTTCTGAACTTCTGGGTGGTATCCCTCACTCTCCTGCACTCGAAAGGATAAAGGTCCAGTGTGGCCAACCTCTTTATATATAACCTAGGCCATCTAATCCAGGCAGCATCCACATACATTTCTTCCCAACCCCTCCAGCTTAACAATGTCTCTCCTGTAACAAAGATAGTAAAGTGCTCCACTTCACATTCCTCTTAAGTACTTATCCTCCAAAGTAAAATAATCTTTTCTCTTTTATGCTTGTATTTGTTTGTTTTGGTTACTCAGAAAATCATTTGTTTCTTTCAACATTTTATCTACCATGGCCAGAAAAACCTTGGACAATGCATGCCTGCATAAAGTAATGTCCTTTATTAATACAGCCCCTTGTGCTTTGTGTAGTTATGGAAGTGGTCCAACTTGGTAATATATTTAAATGCTAATTCCAGAAACAAAATGCGGAAGTGATTGGCGGATATAGTTCAACAGCTACTGACTGATATATTGTGAGTTCATGATTTCCTTGTGTATTTAATACTTCAGTAGTATTTGAGTAATATTGTAAGTATGTCATTTGATTAAGCATTCCTTATTGCTTACATAATTCATTAAGATTTATATGTAAAGTGTACATAAACAGCATATGTCATTACGCTGCCACATTATATGTGCACGGCTCACTGAAGTAAAAACAAAGAAGGTACGTTTATCCCTGGCGCCATGTTTCTTTCAATTACTTTTACGTTTTGGAGTTCCAAAACATAACATTGATGACGAGTAAGTTTTAAAATGAACCCGAGATGACATACCTGGAGCACAGGTATTTTTCTTTGAAAGAGTAACGAGATGTTTGAGTTTTTAAAAAATCACGGTGCATTTTTTTCTTCATAAGGGAAGAAAGAACGTCTAGCTTTTAAAAAAGCAGAGAACGGATGAAATTCAAGGGTTCATAAACAGAGATAATAATAAATAAATCAATAGAGGAAAGAGCAGTGGTGACTGCCAATATCAGAAAGATAGATACATTTGATTGCACAACACATGACTGGAATATGTATACTGAAGGAAGTGAACAGTATTTTGAAGCAAATGAAATAGCCTATGCAAAATGAGTGCCAGTGTTACTGAGTGTAACTGGTGGAAGAGTGTACAGTTTGCTTAGAAGTTTAACCATTCCAACCAGCCAAAATGAGCTTTTCTGAAAGTAACACACGGACATTTAGAACAGAAATCATTGTTGATTGCATAATGGTTCAGGTTTCATAAGCGGAAACAAAAGGGAAGTGATTATATTTTCGTGTGTGTGTGGCTGAACTGAATAGATTGTCCAAGCATTGTAAGATCAGTGATGGATAATAATGATGCATTGAGAGATCATTTAATTTGTGGAACCTTACAAGAAAAGATTCAAAAAATGGCTCCAAGCTGAAGCTTAACTCACATTTTAAAGAGCAGTTGAAAATGCTGTGTCAATGGAATCCGCACCCAGAGATGCACAGTCAGAGACTTACAGTCAGGAATGAGAGTGAGCATGAACAAATTTGCAATGTTTAAACAGAAACCTACTGATTTTGACTTCCAGTTCACAGCCACATGGAGTAGTCATAGAGAAAGGGTGCTCCATCCAACTTTTTATCTCCACACTCCTTCTTCCCCCTTTTCTCATACCAAACTGTTGGACTTTTTGCTCTTACCCCTGCCTGCCACTACGCTCACTTCACAATGACCTCAAGGAGTACTAAACCCGGGAAGAAAGATGAATCAGCGGCTGGCCTGACAGTGGAGGCTATCTCCACGCTACTAGACCAACACCGTGTGGCGTTAGCAGCCAAATTTAAATCTTCTTTCAGCTTGCTGGAAATGAACCTCTTCCAAATTCAGTGCAAAGTGGAGGACCATGCCAACGCTTACCTTCTCTTGAGCTTGCTATGGACAACCTGAGCCAGTGTGTCTGTGACATCTGCTTCAGCTTATGTGAAAACAATATAAAGCTAAAGTTACTGACTTGGAGGGCCAGAGCAGACGGCAGAACCTACGCATCCTGGGCCTGTCAGAATCTATCGAAGGCGGGCGTCCTACTGAATTTCTTCCCAGTCTGCTTCGTGAGATCTTCGGGAAGGAGATGCTTCCATCCCTGCCAGAGATTGATGGATTCCACTGTTCACTAGCAGCTAAACCAGCCCAAGAACAGAGACCGCGCCCGGTTATTCTTTGCTTGCACCGCTACCAGATTAAAGATCTGCTGGTTAGAGAGGCCCAACGGAGAGGGAAGCTAGGATACTGCAGCCAGCAGATTCGAGTTGTGGGGGACTACCCTCCCGAAGTTTCGAGCCTGTGAGCTGAGTACAGAGATGTAATGATGGAGCTATACAACCGAGGATTCAGGCCTTCCCTTCTATACCCTACATGGCTCCACATTACACTTCCCAGCAGTGAAAAGAATGGCTATGTTTGGTAGACAAAGCACAGAAATGCATCGACAACCTCCCTACTACACTGAACTCTTAATAAAATACTTTTCTCCCATACCCTCTGCCAGATATCATTAGCAGTGCTTGGATAGCGAGGTCTGGTCTGACCTGGCCGAGTTAGGTACTGACTACCATGATAGGTGGAATAATATTAACTCAGACTGCTCTCTCACAAGAGCATTTCCTTTTATCTCCAATTCAATGAATTCCACAAACTTTCGTGGGAAGAGCTCTGGGTAAAGTCTGCTTATTTTTTATTTTTTACTTTTTTCAAATATCAATTTATATTTCTGTTTTATGGTTCATTTTTCAGAGCCATGTTTAATAAACCTTATGGGATTTGTTTTATCTGTCACTAAGCATAATGTCAGTTTAGGAGTGTTGAATGCTTAACTGTTTCCTTTAAACAACAATAACGGAGTTGAAGATGACACTACGAGTGACAGGAAGTTGTACTGTTGGATGACTATTGTTCTTAAGAGCTTGCTGCTATGTTTTCTGGCCTGTGGCTTGTTGTGGGCTGGGGGGTGGTGGGGGGAGGGTACTCCAATGCTGGTTTTGTTTTAAGAACCCTTAAAAGTTCTTGTTATACAGGATTTATTTCTGCCCTGTTCCTCTTTGTTTTACACTTTTGCCCGAGAGCTGATACCCCAAATCTTGATACCACTTATGCCTATCAACCTGTATTTTTTTAAAGGAGAATGATTAGTCCATTAAATTTTGTGATCTGGAATGTCAAGGGGCTGAATCATCCTGTTAAAAGAAGGAAGGTATTCTCACATCTCAAACAGTTTAATACAGCAATTGCATTCCTTCAAGAAACACACATTCGCAGTTCTGATAATTCCCACCTCATGTCACGATGGCCCGCCAGCACTTTCACTCCACTTTTCAGGCTAAAACCGGGGTGGGGGGGGGGTCTCAATTCTCATAAACCAAAACGTTCCCTTTGAGCTCCACAACACAATATCAGATTCAAATGGCCATTTTGTCATTGTTTCGGGGAAATTATATAATACATTGGTAGCATTGGCTAACATATATGCTCCTAACTTGGATGAAGTGGGCTTTTTTGAGTGTTTTTTTTTGTGCTGCCTGAATTGAGTTCATACTCTCTCAACCAAGGTGGAGACTTCAACTGTTGGTTAGATCCAGTGCTGGATTGATCGTCTCCTATTCTGAGTGTACTAAGCAAATCTGCCTCATTAATTCAGTCCTTCCTCTCCAACTCTGGAGAGGAAGGCATTCTCCACCCAAATAAGAGAGAATATTCTTTCTTCTCACATGTTCATCACACCTTTTCTAGAACTGATTACTTTCTAATTGATAATCAGCTGATTCCATCAGTCCATTCCTGTGTTTATCAGAGCATAGTGGTATCAGACCACTGTTATGAATGCACCACAGCTCTGAGGGGCCGAAGGAGGGGGAGCCCCCTCCTTTGTGAGAATCGCAAGATCGCTATTGAGTCCGTTCAGGAGACCCAGGAAATGGGAGAGAGAGATGTGCCGAATACCTCGTTCCACCGCAATGCAAAATAATGCGATATTGTCTCCTGGAGACCACGTTTGTGGATTGGGGACTATGCTACGTGCAATCCCTCGGGCAAAGTGGGCTGGTTGAGAGAGAGATTGCATCATCCCAACCTAATTGACATCTGAGACCCAGTGAGGAAGTATAAAGGAGGGTCTGAGGGAACACCCCCTTCAGACGCACCAGAAGAAATGCTAACGATCCCATAGTAGCGGGAAGCCATTTGAAGGCAGTCACGTGCATTCGATTCCGTTGCTGGAATCGGTGACTGGAACCACGGAAACCAGCATTTAGCTAACAATGGGGAAGCCCGCTCCCCTGACTCAACGGATTCGCTTCATAAAAGAACCGGGCAAGTTTCTTTTCTCACCAATCTCTCTCTCTCTCCAACAAGTGAAAACCCAGCGGTCCCCCCCAAAAGGCTGAAGCCTGCCGGAACTGAGTGACTTTTATATTTCCATCGGACAATATATTATCCCCTAGACCGGGGGTCGGCAACCCGCGGCTCCGGAGCCACATGTGGCTCTTTTACGTCTGTGCTGCGGCTCCCTGTTGCTTTGGGAAATAATTGGTTGTGGCGACCCTTTTCCTGGCACATCCGAACCGACTCACAATAAGATAGCCTACGGGGGTTTGCGAGCACAGAGCTTTGGAGCCTCTGCAGGTTGAGGCAGGCTTAAAAGTGAGGCTGAAGATTTCGAATAAAGTTTTTTTCCTTCGACTGCAGTTACCGACTCCGTGTCGTAATTTTAGCGCTGCGTGTAGCACACCGCTACATGATCAGTATTTAATTAATATGTATTTTATGTTAGTTTGTTAGTTTTTGAAATGTAAATCTAAATTTGAAGATTATGGTGATCTTGTACAATCTAAATAAGACGTTGTGGCGACCCATTTCCTGACACATCCGAACCGGCTTACAATTAGCCAGCGTTCAGGCTAAGGGAGATAGCCTACGGGGGTTTGTGAGTACGTGTCTTTTGCAGCATCCGCGCCCATGGGGGGCGGGTTGAGGGAGGCTTAATAGCAAGGCTGTTTAGTTCGAATAAAGCTATCTTTGACTGCAGTTTACTGACTGCGTGTAGCAACCGCTACAACGTGTTTTTATCGCTGGCTGTCCAGAGGGGAGGTGCTGAAACGCTTTGTCGCGCGTCTGGAAGAAGTGAAAACTTTCCTGGGCAGCAAAGGGCTCAACTTTCCTGAGCTGGAACAGCCAGAGTGGCTGGAAAAGCTACACTTCATGGTAGACATGACAGCGCACCTGAACACGCTGAACACAGCTCTTCAACGGGGTAAGGACATACAGCCCTGCACATGTTGGAGGATGTTTTGCATTCGAGCGCAAGTTGACGTTGCTTGCCAGAGATTTACAGAAAGGCACATTGTCTCACTTCCCCAATTTGAGAGAGTTCAAACAATGTCACGACATGATAAATTCGGAGTATTTACATTCTGCAATCATCGCAATGCAAACATCGTTTGGGAAACGCTTCTGTGAGTTCAGAGAGGAAAAAAACACATTATCCTTCCCGGTCACTCCCCTAAGCATCGATCCATCCCTACTGAATACGACTGCATTGTCAGGTGTGAGTCAACCTGAAGAAGTATGATAAATATTTTAATTGCGTATTATTTTACGTATATTCATATGTTTTCATTGTTCAGTGAAATAGTCCTTTTATTTTTCAGGTGGCTGACGTTATTTTTGGTTTGCTGCTGGCGGCAAATTTAAGTTTGGCGTTTTTCATAAATACGAGAAGGACTCAAATAGACGTTGAGTATTTTACTTAAAAGTAACCTTCAACCCAACGTCTTTTTTTCGGAGTTCAAAATGTTTTTGTTGCATGCAGAAATGTAATTTCGTTTTCTCTGCAGGAGTTCATCAATTTCATAAATGCAACACATTATAGTTTATTTATACATAGCATAAAGGCAAAACAAAACGTTGTATGCAGTGTTATTTCATTTTAAATGTCAAACGGGTTTTGCGGCTCCCAGTGTTTTCTTTTCTGTGGGAAACGGGTCCAAGTGGCTCTTTCAGTGGTAAAGGTTGCTGACCCCTGCTAGACAAACAATCAAGCTGTTTCTTATTGATGGTTATTATTAAACCCGAGCATTTAGATTGAGTAGTGATGACGTATATTATCTGAATGTTTCTATTAATCTTATTTTTGTGCCCCTTCATAAATAAAGACTTTTAAAAATAGTACCATCAGACTTCAACGGACCTCTCTATCTTTGCTGGTAAGTGATCCAGTTACGGGATTTCGTAACACCACGCTTCAGTTGTCCTGTCTATAATTCTTCCTGGCCTTCCTCAAATAAATAAGCATTGGCATTTTAATTCGACCTTACTGTCAGATAATGATTTTGTAAAATTTATGGAGGAACAGATAATCTTTTTCCTTAATACCAACACATCACCTGATGTCTCAAGCCTGGTTGTTTGGGATGCTTTGAAAGCATACCTCAGAGGTCAAATAATTTCCTACACTGCATATATGACAAGAAAGACCCATAAAGAATGACTAGATCTGGCCAATCAAATTAACAAAATAGACCAACAATATGCTCAAACTAAATATCCAGAGCAGAACAAAAAAAGAGTGGAACGCCAAACTAAATTTGACCTGACTTCCACTCACCCAATTGAATGCCAACTGTTCAAGAACAAGATCCGGTTCTATATCCATATAACCATATAACCTTATAACAATTACATCAAAAGGCCATCTCGGCCCTTCTAGTCCATGCTGAAAACTTAGTCTCACCTCGTTCCACCGACCTGCACTCAGCCCATAACTCTCCATTCCTTTCCTGTCCATATACCTAACCAATTTTTTAAAAATGACAATATAGAACCTGCCTCTACCACTTCTACTGGAAGCTCATTCCACACAGCTACCACTCTCTGAGTAAAGAGGTTCCCCCTCGTGTTACCCCTAAACTTTTGCTCTATAACTCTCAACTCATGTCCTCTTGTTTGAATCTCCCCTACTCTCAATGGAAAAAGCCTATCCACGTCAACTCTATCTATCCCCCTCATAATTTTAAATACCTCTATCAAGTCCCCCTTCAACCTTCTATGCTCCAAAGTATAAAGACCTAACTTGTTCAACCTTCCCCTGTAACTTAGGTGCTGAAACCCAGGTAACATTCTAGTAAATCTCCTCTGCACTCTCTCTATTTTGTTGACATCCTTCCTATAACTCGGTGACCAGAACTGTACACAATACTCCAAATGTGGCCTCACCAATGCCTTGTACAATTTTAACATTACATCCCAACTCCTATACACAATGCTCTGATTTATAAAGGCCAGCATACCAAAAGCTTTCTTCACCACCCTATCCACATGAGATTCCACCTTCAGGGAACTATGCACCATTATTCATAGATCACTCTATTCTACATTCTTCAATGCTCTACCATTTACCATGTATGTCCTATTTGGATTATTTTTACCAAAATGTAGCACCTCACACTTATCAGCATTAAACTCCATCTGCCATCGCTCAGCCCACTCTTCTAACTGGCCTAAATCTCTCTGCAAACTTTGAAAACCTACTTCATTATCCACAACACCACCTACCTTAGTATCATTTACATACTTACTAATCCACTTTACCACCCCATCATCCAGATCATTAATGTATATGACAAACAACATTGGACCCAGTACAGATCCCTGAGGCACACCACTAGTCACTGGCCTCCAACCTGACAAATAGTTATCTGCCACTGCTCTCTGGCATCTCCCATCCAGCCACTGTTGAATCCATTTTACTACTTCAATATTAATACTTAACGATTGAAACTTTCTAACTAACCTTCTGTGTGGAACCTTATCAAAGGCCTTACTGAAGTCCATATAGACAACATTCACTGCTTTACCCTCGTCAACTTTCCTCCTAACCTCTTCAAAAAATTCAATAAGATTTGTCAAACATGACCTTCCACGCACAAATCCACGTTGACTGTTCCTAATCAGACCCTGTCTATCCAGATAATTATATATACCATCTCTAAGAATATTTTCCATTAGTCTACCCACCACTGACATCAAACTTACAGGCCTATAATTGCTAGCTTTACTCTTAGAACCCTTTTTTAACAATGGAGCCAGATGAGCAATGCGCCAATCCTCCGGCACCATCCCCGTTTCTAATGACATTTGAAATATTTCTGTCAGAGCCCCTGATATTTCTACACTAACTTTCCTCAAGGTCCTAGGGAATATCCTGTCAGGATCTGGAGACTTATCCACTTTTATATTCTTTAAAAGTGCCAGTACTTCCTCTTCTTTAATCATCATAGTTTCCATAACTACCCTACCTGTTTCCCTTACCTTACACAATTCAATATCCTTCTCCTTAGTGAATACTGAAGAAAATAAATTGTTCAAAATCTCCCCCATCTCTTTTGGCTCGACACATAGCTGTCCACTTGGATTCTCTAAGGGACCAATTTTATCCCTCACTATCCTTTAGCTATTAATATAACTGTAGAAACCCTTTGGATTTATTTGCACCTTACTTGCCGAAGCAACCTCATATCTTCTTCTAGCTTTTCTAATTTCTTTCTTAAGATTCTTTTTACATTTTTTATATTCCTCGAGCACTTCATTTACTCCATGCTGCCTATATTTTTTGTAGATATCTCTATTTTTCTGAACCAAGTTTCTAATATCCCTTGAAAACCATGGCTCTCTCAAACTTTTAACCTTTCCTTTCAACCTAACTGGAACATAAAGATTCTGTGCACCTAACCTATCTCATTCCCTAACACGAGATCCAACACTGCCCCTTCTCTAGTTGATGCCTCTAGGTATTGCTGCAAAAAACTATCCTGCACACATTTTACAAACTCCAAACCATGCAGCCCTTTTACAGAATGGGCTTCCCAGTCTATGTGTGGAAAATTAAAATCTCCCACAATCACAATCTTGAGCTTATTTTAAATATCTCCTACTTCCTTACAAATTTGCTCCCCCAATTCTCGATCCCCATTAAGTGGTCTATAGTACACCCCTATGAGTGTTACTACACCTTTCCCATTCCTCAATTCCACCCAGATGAACCCTCTAATCTATCCTGCCAAAGCACCGCTGTAATATTTTCTCTGACAAGCAATGCAACACCTCCCCTTCTTGCCCCTCCAATTCTATCACACCTGAAGCAACGAAATTCAGGAATAATTAGTTGCCAATCACACCCCTCCTGCAACCATGTTTCACTAATAGCTACAACATCATATTTCCAGGTATCAATCCATGCTCTAAGCTCATCCACCTTTCTTACAACGCTCCTAGGATTAAAATAAATGCATTTAAGAATTTTTCCGCCTCTTACTCTCTGTTTATCCCTAACGGTGCAAACAACTTTACTAAATTCTTTTTCTTCCTTCTCCCCTATATCTTCGGTCTGAGCGCTGCCCTTCTCTATCACCTGCCTATCCTCCCTCACACACTGTCTACAAGCTTTCTCTATTTGTGAACTAACCTCCTCTCTCCTAGTCTCTTCAATTTGATTCCCACCCCCCAACCATTCTAGTTTAAAGTCTCCCCAGTAGCCTTAGCAAATCTCCCCACCAGGATTTTGGTCCCCCTAGGATTCAAGTGCAACCCGTCCTTTTTGTACAGGTCATACCTGCCTCAAAAGAGGTGCCAATGATCCAGAAACTTGAATCCCTACCCTTTGCTCCAATCCCTCAGCCACGCATTTATCATCCACCTCATTCCATTCCTACTCTCACTGTCACATGGCACAGGCAGTAGTCCTGAGATTACTACCTTTGCGGTCCTTCTTCTCAACTCCCTTCCTAACTCACTATATTTGCCTTTCAGGACCTCTTCCCTTTTCCTACCTATGTCATTGGTACCTATATGTATCACGATCTCTGGCCCTTCACCCTCCCACTTCAAGATATCTTGGACATGATCGGAAACATCCTGGACCCTGGCACCAGGGAGGTAAACTACCATCTGGGTCTTCTGACTGCTTCCGCAGAATCACCTATCTGACCCCCTAACTATTGAGTCCCCTATTACTACTGCCTTCCTCTTCCTTTCCCTACCCTTCTGAGCCACAGGGCCAGACTTTGTGCCGGAGACATGGCCAGTGCCACTTTCCCCAGGTAGGCTATCCCCCCACAACAGTACTCAAACAGGAGTACTTATTGTCAAGGGGTACAGCCACTGGGGTACTCTCTAGTACCTGACTCTTCCCCTTCCCTCTCCTAACTGTGACTCATTTGTCTGCCTCCAGTAGCCCTGTTGTGACCACCTGCCTGTAACTCCTCTCTATCAACTCCTCACTCTCCTTGACCAGAAGAAGGTCATTGAGCTGCAGCTCCAGCTCCCTAACACGGTCCCTTAGGAGCTGCAGCTCCAGCTCCCTAACACGGTCCCTTAGGAGCTACAGCTCAGCGCACCTGGCACAGATATGGACGTCCGGGAGGCTAGGAGACTCCAGAACCTCCCACATCCAACACCAAGAACAACAAGCTGCCCTCACACTCATAATCCCCCTTTCCTCAAATAACAGGAAAAATTGAAAACTAAACCTACCTTGCCTCTCCCGTTTCCGCCTAATCCCATTGAACCAAGTCCCTTAAGCCTTCACTCTGCTCCCGGCTCACTCCACTGCCTGCAAACGATGCTGCCCCCTGTATAAGGCTGTGTTCCTTTTAAATCTTCCACGCTTCCCTGCCCGACGTCACATGCCTGCGCAGTCCCACCTCTTAACCCTGATGAGAAGAAAAACTCAAAATGGCTCCCGCAGCACTCCCGTTCTGATTCTCAGACTTCCTTCCCATCTGGTAAATTTTTAGCCAACCAGTTAAGGGGTCTCAAAGCCAAACAATACATTTCAAAAATTCGAATGGAAAACAGAAGCATCATCTTGAATCACTCTGAAATCAACGACACATTCAGGAATTTTTACTCCCAACTTTACACTTCTGAATCCCCAAATAATAACTTTGCAGTGGAGAAATTTTTAAATAGCTTAAGTATCCCCATGCTCTTTCCTGATCTCAAATTGAGACTGAATGAGCCAATATTAGAGGAAATATTCTCAGCCATCTCGTTACAGCAGACTGGTAAATCTCTAGGACTCGATGGGTTCCCTGTAGAATTCTTTAGATCATTTTCAACACTGCTTTCACCTCAACTAACCTTGGTTCTATCAGATTTGTTTAAATGAGGTAAACTGTCAGCATTATTTAATGAGGCATGTATCATTCTTCTAGCGAAAAGTGGCAAAGATCCAACAGAGTGCTCCTCATACAGGCCAATCTCTCTGTTAAATGTCGATGTCAAGATCTTAACTAAAGTTCTGGCCTGTAGATGGAGAATATCCTACCCTCAACTATTTCTGAAGAACAAACTGGCTTTGTCAAAAACTGCCTCCTCTTTTTTAACATACATCGTCTATTAAGTATTTTATACTCACCTTCAATTGGGATCCCTGAATGTGTCATCTCCTTAGACACAAAGAAAGCGTTCGACCATGTGGAATTGAATTACCTCTTTGCTGTCTTAGAAAATTTTTATTTATCACATGAATTAAACTGTTATATTTGCATTCCACTGCCTCTGTTCTGACCAACTCTCAGAAATCCCAACCTTTCAACCTCAAATGTGGAACCTGCCAAGGGTCCTTTAAGCCCTTTACTTTTAGATGTGGCCATAGAGCCATTGGTGATTGCGTTCTGCAGTTGTGCAGATCTGACGGGAATTTGGAGGGAGTGAGTTGACCCCAAAGTCTCTCTTTACACTGATGATCTTTTACTTTTTATATCAAACCCGATTACCTCCTTACCCCGCTTACCCCATGTTCTCACTCCTTAGCAAATTTAGCCAGTTTTCAGGATACAAACTTAATTTACTTAAGAGTGAACTTTTTCCAATAAATGGAGAAGCACAAATGTCACTACCTTTTAAGGTAGTGAATAACCAATTTACTTACCTTGGCATCACAGTAACAAGGAAATAACAGCGTCTTTTTGGAGAAAATTTCATTAATTTGTTAAATCAGAACTTAGCACAGTGCTCACCCCTGTCCATGTCCCTGATGGGCCAAATCAATGTTGTCAAAATGAACATCCTTCCTAAATTCATACCTTTTTCAATCCATACCAACACAATTTTCATTCCTAAAGCCTTCTTTGACTTGCTAGACTCAGTCATATCATCCTACTTATGGAAGGGCAAGTGTCCATCTTCAAAAATCTAAAACTATTGGGGCGTGGCTTTGCCCAATTTCCACTTATATTACTGGGCAGCTAACATACGCTGTCTCATCCTTTGGTCTCATTTTCACAACCAATCTGACTGCCTAATATGGGTGGCAATGGACCTGAACTCTGTTAAGAATGTCTCCATCTCTACACTTCTTGGATCCGCACTCCCTTTTCTTACGCCTAAACCAATTGCTAATCTTGTTATCAGGCACACCCTGAGAGTATGGGCTCAGTTCAGAAAGCATAGTGGTTTCCATGGCTTCTCTCGTTCAAGTCCTATTCTATATAATCATCTATTCCAGCCTTCTATACATGATCCAACATTTCAAGACTGGTACAGAAAGGGCATCAGGTGCTGTAAAGATCTTTTTATAGACAACTGCTTTGTATCATTTGAATAACTATCTGCAAAGCTTAACCTACTCAACACTCACTTCTTCAGACATTTGCAAATTAGACATTTTATCGGCTCTTTGATATCAAACTTCTCTGAAGCACCCGACACAAATGTCGTTGATGTGTTTCTCTGTATGAATCCATTGCGCAAAGGTCGAGTACCTACTATTTGCAACAAGCTAGCGGCTCTGAGGCGAGTCCCCCTTGACAAAATTATAACTGCCTGGGAGCAAGATTTAAATTTCTCACTGTCAGATGATGTATGGGATCCAGTTCTCAAGTTGGTTAACTCAACCTCTTTATGTGCCCGCCACTGCCTGTTACAGTTCAAGGTCGTACACAGGGCCCATGTGTCTAAACTAAATTATCTCACATTTACCCAGATGTTAATGTCTGCTGCAACAAATGCAAAAGGGGTGAGGCTTCCCTTATTTACATGTACTAGGCATGCCCTAGCTTGGAAAAATACTGGAAAGATGTTTTCCAAACTCTATCCCAAATACTTAATTACAACCTATCTCATTGATTGCACTTTTTGGCACCTCCAGAGAGGGGAACACGCACCTAAGTCCAACCAACGTCGCACACTGTGTTTTGCCTCTCTCTTGGCCAGGCGCGCAGTCTTGCTCAGGTGGAGGGTGCTGCCCCGCCCACCCATGCTCAGTAGCTTAGGGACATCATGTCCAGTCTATACCTTGAGAACTCTCAACTTAGACATAAAGTTTCAAAAGGTGTGGGGACCCTTTCTTGAATATCTTCAGAATTCCCAGCCATTCTAAAGGTCTATCATTTCTTCTTATCCTTTGCACATAAATCCCTGACCTCCAGCACTTTCCAGTAAAATTCTGTGGACTCAGATTTGTAAACGTACAACAGTCTGTGTATTAGGAAAATACACCTTCTCTATACCAATGCAGCTCTGTGGGGGCAAAGGTTAGTTTAATCCTTTTTGCTAATGCAATGATGGCTTGGAGTTGGGGACTGGGAGGGGTGTGTGAGGCAATCAAAGCCTGATTGTACTATGGGTGCATCTCTTTCAAAGATGTGAATTGTACATTTGATACATTTGATATGCACTGCACAAACTTCCTTTATACTATGCTCTCTTTATTAAAAAAACAATAAAAATATTGTTGAGAAAAAAACAGAAACCTGCCTGGCCAAACAAATTGTTTTACCATTGTGGCAGGGCCTCACATACTGTATACCAGACCAATGCAGATCTAAAGGTGAAACTTGCAGATAATTCAACAAATTAGGACACATAGAAAGGGAAAGTTGGACAGAAAAAAAATAAGTGGACTGCACAGGGAAGAGAAAAAGATAAGTCAAGTTTCAGTTTTTAAAAGCGCACTAATCTGAACAAGTGGCTTGACAGAAAGGTTTTTTCAGAGTCTAAGGAATGCACTGCAAGCAATGTCATCAAAACACACTACATTGACACTGAATCAGAAGCTCACCAATTTCCTCCTTGCATATCACAATGCAGCACACTCTACAACCAACAACTCACCTGGGTTGTCCCTTGAGTTCACACTTAGATCTCCTAAAGCTCAGTCTGAGAAGAAGTAGGCAGGACAAACAGCTGAGACAAACTGAGGGCTCCTCAAACAAGGAGTTTCAATGTTTCACTCCTGAACAAGCTGTCCTGGTGAGGGACTACAGAGGTGATCAAAAGTAGGTACTTGGAAAGATCAAGGGCAGAAATGGACCATTCTCCTACGCAGTGAAGATTACGTCTGATGTCATCTTGAGTGGACGCGTCAATCAGTTGAAGAGAGAAGAGTTAATTTTAAGAGAAAAAAGGTGTCAAGAGCTGTCAGAGCCACTTTGTGCAGTACCAGAGTCAACTCCTACAACCACCATCCTCACCTGCTGAGCAGAGAGTCCCTCCTTGTCAAGAAAGATATTATCTAACAAGAGTAAGAAATCCTCTACAGTGATTAAATCTTTAGGTCTGATATTGAGTCGGAGTTTATAGCTAAGCAGGAAAGAGTGCTGTGCATTTAATATTTAATATTTATTATTTGAGTAATATTGTAAATATATTGTTTGATTAAATATTGTATGTTTGTTTACATAATTCATTATGGGTTATATGCTAGAACTACATAAATGGCATATATTGTTGCATCACCATGTCATATTCGTGCGCCTCACTAAAGTGAAAATGAAGTAGGCACATTTATCCCCAGCTCTGTGTTTCTTTCTTTCGATTAGTTTTTTGTTTTTGAGTTATAAAACATAACAGTAGCCATACCATTTTATCCATTTTAAACATAACCATTATGTGCGTGGCTCTCTGAAGCTGAACGTTTTTACAAGCATACCACTCTGTTCTACTTCATCCAGTTCCTTCTTACCTTGGTTCTTTAGATCATTCTGGTCTGGTCTCTGCTTCATAAAGACTGGATTTTCCTCTCAACTGATGTAAGACCATAAGACATAGGTGCAGAATTAGGCCATTTGGCCCATCAAGTCTACTCTGGCATTCCACATGGCTGATTTATTATCTCTCTCAAACCAATTCTCTTGCCTTCTTCCCATAACCTTTGATGCTTTTATTAATCAAGAGCCTATCAGCCTCAGGCTTAACTATACCCAGTACTGCCATCTGTGGCAATGAATTACACAGATTCGTCAGCCTCTGTCTAAAGAAATTCCTCCCCACTTCTGTTCTAAAGGGACATCCTTCTATTCTGAGGCTGTTCCCTCTGGTCCTAGATGCCCCCCATAGGAAACATCCTGTTCTTATCCACTGTCTAGGTGCTTCGATATTCAATAGATTTCAGTGAGATCTCTCCCCACTCATTCTTCTAAGGTCCAGCAGGTACAGGCTCATAGCCATCAAACTTTCCTCATATGTTAATCCTATCACTCACAGGATTATTCTTGTGAAACTCCTTTGGACATCCTTTCTTGGGTAAGGGGCCTAAAACCGCTCACAATACTCTGAGTGCAGTCAGATCAAAGCCTTATGAATCCTCAGCATTACATCCTTACTTTAGCATTTTAGTCCCTTCAAAATGAACGCTAATGTTGCACTTTTCCTTCCTTACCACCGACTCAACCTGCAAGATAATCTTTGAGGAACCCTTTGAGGTCTCTTTGCACCTCTGATTTTTTAATTTTTTCCATTTTTAGGAAATAATGTACGCATTTATTCAATCTACTAAAATGCATGACTATACACTTCCCTATCTACAAGTAGAACCTGTCACTTCTTTGCCCATTCTCCTAATCTGACAACATCCTTCCTTAGACTCCCTGTTTCCTCAACACAACCTGCCCCTCCACCTATCTTCCTTTCGTCCACATGTATATACAGTATATAGGTTGATTAGGCATTATTGTTTGTTAAAATAATTAACTATGGGTTATATGTAAAAATATGTTAATTTTGTGCATCATCACGCTACCGTGTGACATGTACACACCTCGCTTAAAGTAAACTCGAAGTAAATCCACATTACAGACGCTGTGTTTTCCTTTGAATTAAGTTAATGTTTTGAAATTCCAAAATGTAACAGCATACTTGGCAACAAAGCCATTAATTCTGTCATCCATGTCACTGACATACACTCAGTGACAACTTTATTAAGTACATCTACCCTACAAAATTTATTCTAAGACTGTGTTGCTAAGCACAGCTCCAATGCCAGTTTGTTGATGACATCACTGTCTTTTACAGAATCAAAGTTGGCAACGAAGCAGCATTATAGAAGGGAGATTGAAAATCTGGTTGAGTGGTACAACAACCTCTTGCTCAATGTCAGCAAGACCAAGGACAAGATTATTGACTTCAGAAGGAGGAAACCAGAGGTCCGTGAGCCAGTCCTCAGATGTGGAGAGGGTCAGCAACTTTAAATTCCTCGGTGTTATCATCTCAGAGGACCTGTCCAGGGACAGCACGTTAGTGCAATTACAAAGAAAGCATGACAGTGTCTCTTCTTCCTTAGGAATTTGTGAGGATTCAGCATAACAGGTACAACTTCGACTAACGTCTACAGGTGTGGGGTACAGAGCATATTGACTGGCTGCATCACAGCCTGATGTAGAAATATATCACTCCATCATCAGGCTACTGAACCAGAGGGGAGAACTTCATTCAACTTCACTTGCCCCATCATAGAACTGTTCCCACAACCTATAGATTCACTCTCAGGGACACCAACTCAAGTTCTCAATATTTATTGCTTATTTATTTATTTGTTTGTTTGTTTATTTATTATTACTAAATTTTCCCTTCTTTTGTATTTGCGTAGTTTATGTCTTTTGCACGCTGGTTGTCTGCCCTGTTTGGCGAGGTCCTTCATTGATTCTGTTATGGTTATCGGATTTATTGAGTATGCCTGCAAGAAAATGAATCTCAGGGTTTAATATGAAGACATGTATATACTTAAATAATAAGTTTACTTTGAAGTTTGTACTGTACACCTGCTCATTAATACAAATATCGGCCAATTATCTGGTAGGAACTCAATTCATACATGATCAAGAGGTTCAGTTGTTGTTCAGACCAAACATCAGAATAGGGAAGAAGTTTGATCCAAGTGACTTTCACCATGGAATGATTGTTGGTGTCAGACGGGGTTATTCAAATATCTTAGAAACAGCTGATCTCCTGGGATTTTCACGTGCAACAGTCTCAAGGGTTCACAGAGAACTATATGAAAAACAAAAAACATCCAGTGAGCAGCAGTTCTGTTGGCAAAAAAGTGCCTTGTTAACAAGAGAGATCAGAGGAGAATGGCCGGACTCGTTCAAACTGACAGGAAGACAACAATAACTCAAATAATTTTGCATTACAACAGTGCTGTGCAGAAGAGCATCTTTAAATGCACAAATAGCCGAACCTTGAAGTGGATGAGCTACAGCAGCAGAAGACAACAAACATACACACAGAAGATACCTGATAAAGTGGCCACAGGATGTATAATGTAAGAAGAAGTGGGCTCCACACAGATCTCTGCGGAATACCTCTAATCACTAACAGCCAACTAGAAAAGACTACCTTTATACCCACTACTTGCCTCCTGACAGTCAGCCAATCTTCTATCCATGCTCGTAACTTTCCTGTAATATTTAGCAACCTCATGTGTGGCAGCTTGCCAAAGGCCTTCTGAAAATCCAAGTAAACAACATCCACTGACTCTCTGTTGTCTATCCTCAAAGAATTCCATTAGATTTGTCAGATAATATTTCCCTTTAAGGAAAACATGCTGCCTCTGATGTATTTTATCAGGTGTCTCCAAGTACCCTGAAACCTCACTTTACTGTAATAATGGGCTCCAACATCTTCCCAACGACTGAAGTCAGGCTAGATGGCATATAACTTCCTGTCTTTTGCATCCCTCCCTTCTAAAAGATTTAAGTGACTTCTGTAATTTTCCAGTTCTCCAGAACCAATCCCGAATTTAGTGATTCTTGAAAGATCATTACTAATGCCTTCACAATCTCTTCAGCTACCTCTTTCAGAACCTTGAGATGGAGTCCATCTGGTCCAGGTGACTGATCCATCTTCAGATCTTTCAACTTCCCAAGCACCTCTCCTTAGTAATAGTAATTCCTTATTCCTACCCCGACTCATCTGAATTTCTGGCGTACTGCTGGCATCTTCCACAATGAAAACTGATACAAAGTACTTTAAGTTTATCCGCCATTCCTTTGTTCCTCATCACTGCCATTTTCAATAGCCACTCCCACCTCTCTTTTACTCTTTATATATCTTAAAATATTCTTTGTGGCAGTGGAGATAGATATTCCTGAGCAATGATGTGTCAAGATGAACCTTTGAAACATCAGTGAATAAACTCTCATTAAAGCTGGCTGATGTAATTCTTCCTGTTAAAGTTGGGGGGTTTTCATAGCTTGCTGCAAAATGGGAAGATGTATTCACTGACTGGAGTGTTGCATAGAGCATTGCCATGCTGTCTTCTCACTGCTGCAATCAGGAAGAAAGTACAAGTGCCTCAGGACCCACACCACCAGGTTCAGGAACAGTTATTACTCCTCAGCCATCAGGCTCTTGAACCAGAGGTGATACTTGCCCCACCATTAAACTGCTCCCACAATAGTTCAAGTACTCTTCTTCACGTTTGATATTAATTGATTATTTGTTATTATTATTATTATTATTTTCTTTTTGTATTTGCATAGTTTGTTGTTTTTGGCACATAAGTTGTTTGTCCATCCTGTTGTGTCCGGTCTTTAATTGATTATACTTTGCTTCTTGTATTTACTTTGAATGTCCACAAGAAAATGAATCTCAGGGTTACATATATGTACTTTGATAATAAATTTACTTTGCATTTTGTTCACCCAAGTTGATTTACAATTAGATTGTGTTTTCATGGTCAACAGAAAGAATGGTATCTAGGTAGACTTGCAAAAGCAGGTTTGCAGTAATGTCTTTTTTCACTTGACTAATTAACACCTTTACTCAATATGTACTGGCAATAACACATAGGTAGCAAGCAACAGTGTTGTGTTATGTGCTCTTGGCAGAATATTCTATTTGTTGCTGTGACTGCGTGTGGCATGGATACAGTAAAATCCCAGTTCCTCGATGTCTGAATGAACTTCCAAACAATGATATATTCCTTCTTCTTGCCATTGCAAAGTATTCCCAAACATTTTTTCTGTTACTTGCCTCTGACATAGATATGCATGCTGTCAAATGTTAATGGAAATACGGTAGATTCCGGTTAGTTTGGACACATTGAGACCAGTACATGTTGGCCCAAATAAGCAGCCACCACAATTAGCTGAAGTTTCATGAAAATAGCTAATGTTACGTACCCCGTAACTGGGTCACTTACCAGCAAAGATAGAGAGGTCCGTTGAAGTCTGATTGTACTATTTTTAACAGTATTTATTGATAAAAATACACAAAACTAATATCAATGCAAATATACAGATAATATATGTCATCAATACTAAATCTAAAAGCACAGGTATAATAATAATCGATAAGGAATAGCTCTATCGTTGTCTAGGGGATAATGTATTGTCCGATGGAAATATAAAAGTCACTCAAGTTCATTCAAGCTGCAGCTTTTTGGTTGGAGAGAAAGACGGAGGTTTAACTTGCCCATTCCTTTTATGATGTCAATCCTTCGAGAGTCGTTGGGGAACTGATTTCCCATTTTGTGGTTAGCTAAAGCCATGCTTCCATGGTAAAGACCCACCGATTCCGTGGCAAATGGAAAAGGACGCACGTGGGCTTTCCACCGGCTTTCGCTATTATGCTGTTACAGGAATTCTAGCATTTCTTCTGGTGTGTCTGAAGGGGCTGTTCCCCAGACCCTCTTTTATCCTGACTCACAGGGTCTCAGATGTCAATCAGATTGGGATGATGCAATCCCTCCACCAACCCCACCATCTCCCCGTCAGTTCACTGCCTGGGGGCTTCGATGAATCGTACAGTATCCAATACACAATTACACAATTCCATCTCCAAGAGACAATAACCGTTATCAATGGTTCCATCTTTTGGAGGCCAGGACACATTCCAAACTCTTTGTGGATTCTGCATGTCTTTCTCTCATTTCCTGGGTCTCCCAAACTGACTTAATAGTGATCGTGCGATTCTCAAAAAAGGAGGGGGCTACTTTATACCCTTCGGCCCCTCAGAGTTGTGGCACATTCGTAGCACTAAAAAGGAATAAAAAACATAAACTGCCTTTTACCTGAATAACAAATTATTCATTTAAATTAAATATGGAACAAATTGGAGCACCACCAATACCACTACACTATTATAAAACTGTGCACTGGTTCCAAATAGTTATTAAGACCATAGACTATAAGACTAGGAGCAGAATTACGCCATTCAGCATACCGAGTCTGTTCCACCAGTCCATCATGGCTGATCCCAGATCCACTCAAAACCCATATACACCTGCTTTCTCACCATATGCTTTGATGCCCTGATCGATCAGGAAACTATTAACACCCACCTTAAATATAGCCACGGACTTGGCCTCCACTACAGTCTGTGGTAGAGCATTCCACAGATTCGCTACCCTCTGGCTAAAAATATTACTCCTTATCTCTGTTCTAAAAGGTCACCCCTCAATTTTGAGACTGTGCCCTTTGTTTCTGGATACCCCCACCATAGGAAATGTCCTCTCAATATCTAGTCCTTTCAACATTTGGTAGGTTTCAATGAGGCCCTCACCCATTCTTCTAAATTCCAGTGAGTAGTGGTGCAAAGCTGCCAAACAAACACTCCTCATATGTTAACCCCTTCATTCCCAGAATCATCCTCATGACTTTCTCCAAAGACAACATATCGATGGAAGAACTCATTCAGTGTATGCTGCCGTTATCTTTTGGTTGACTAAACGAACAAAATCAGCACAGTGGCAGATAATTGACTGTCTTCCTACAATGCCCTCGACAATTACATCCTCCAAATCTTCAATTTCATTGTAACATTCAAGGTGATTGTCATAGTTCCAAACTTGAAGTGTGAAAGCATTTCATTTTCACTCCCGGTCGCTTCTGGCGTCTCCAAGCCTGAATGTTTGAAACCACAGTGAGCAAAACAGTTCTGAATTGTCTTACTGCCTACTTCTTACCATTGCTCAGTGAGAGGTATCGTTGCTTTTTGAACACAAGTACACGCAACTGACACTATTTAAAAACCATTTGCTCTAAAGGCTGATTTAGTCTTCTGCTTACAGGCTATGCCGTAGCCTACACCATAGACCTGATTTATATTTCTGCGTATGTTTGTGTGTCTGCATCGCTCCGCAAATCACCGCCAAAATGCTGGTTGACGGTGGGGTTTCGATGCCACTGTGTTGAGTTTCCTCGTGAGAGACATGGACGAGGAAATGCATTTAAAATATTTTCGGATGTCGGCAGGTAGATTTGGCGATTTGGTTCATTGTCTCCAACCATTTATTTTGCATTGGTGTGCGCACAGCCAACAGATGTGGTGGAGAAGAAGCTACCGGAAATGCGTAGGAGGAAATGCAATGCTACCAAGCGGACTAATCACAGTTGTTGTGGTCTGCGTGGCTGCGATGCGTGAGTTACTTTTTTAGGGAGGTGAACGTCACCCTACGGCGTAGGGTATGTGGTACTTACTGCATAGATTCAATGCAGAAGTATAAATCAGGCTTAAGCAAGCTACACAGGTACACATGACTGATGCCAGTTTGAAACTGTTCAGCAACAATCTCACATCCAGATTAAGCGGCGTAGTGTCCCAATTAAATGAAGGGAACCCTAGTTATTTCCTCGATTAGCTTTTGTTCTTTAAGAGTTGTTCTAAATAAACAGCTGTCCCAATTAACAGATGACCCAGTTAACTGATGGCCCAATAAATCCGAATCCAGTGTTTAATGTAAATGAAAAACACTGTGGTGAGCAATGGCCACAGCAAATTAGTTTCAGCAGTACTCGTTGGAGTCAAGTTTTGTAACCCTCGTCTCTGCTGTGGTCCTCAAACCACAAAATTCAGCTTTATCAGCCACTTGGGTGGATGGAATTCTCTGACATTCGGGGATGCTACTTCCACTGATATAACAATCTTTGTTGCAAATATGAACGTCAAGATTTGTGTTCAGCAGCTTTCATTCATCCTGCAGTCAGCACACAAAGCTATCACGCCATTCATAATTTATAGGACACCAAAATTGCAATGCTACAGGTCCTTTAATGAAACTGTACTAACTAATTGTCTCACTCTGCTTCTGATTACCTGTCAAGTTTCTAGCTTTTGGTTATTCCTAAGGACATTGAATGACAGTAGTTCTCTAATTTCTGCACAACATCTGTAAACAAGACATTCTTTGCACTGTGTGATGTGCAAAAATTTGCCCTTGTGCTAAAAGCTCTGAGGCCAATCTCAATCAGGAGAGTTTTCAATGCTCATATATCACATCATTTTGTGCTGTCAGGATATCATCTTCTCCCTCCATTTCCACAATGCTGCACTCTATAAAGAATACATTCTTTTGTTCAATGTATGGGTTGAACATTTCACTAGCTCTGCTATACCTGGCTAACTTCCTAATGTAGCCAATCAGAGCAACTATATAATCCCATTTCTATTCTACAGTGACACAGCTAGACATGAGGAATGGATCTATCTAGTAATAAGTCCATGCTACTACCCCTTATTGCTGTTGCTTACTCTGCTCTTGCCAGTACATGTATGGCCTCAGAGAAACAAGACTCTGAGCTCTCACAGAAAAAAAAACAATCCAAAAATCAGCTCTTATGGACAAAATTAACCTCCACTGCATCATTCAGTCTCTAATCAACCGTCTCCAAGCAACTTCAACACAGTAAGAGCTGTTCCAAACAACTGTTGTTCAAATCTGCAAGCAATTTTAAGTACCCCAAGTGCTGAGTTTTACTCTGCTGTTCAAACCTAGTTTTCCAGTATGTGACTAACATTGGGTGTTGTTTGCATTTATTTCTATCAGTTTCATACAAGGAATTAGCTTGCATGAGGATTGAAATCACCTCAGTGTGATCTGTAAGGTTTGACCACGTGGACAATATGGGCCAAATCAAATATTACATTATGCTCTAGGCACACGAAAAGATTGGGTTTGTGTTTCACAATCAATTTTATGCTACAATTTGTTCACTTAGAGCATAAAAATTGCAGGTTATGCATTTACATTTCAAGGCTCATGTGCCACTGATAAGACAGGAACAAAAGAACATCAAGCAACTGAACTCTGAAAGTCATTTGAGAACACCCCAGTAGTTAAATGGAACATTTGTTTGTGTAGCCTTTCCCATGCATTCTAATAGAGAGAAAACCACAGCCACACAGCAGCTGTTAAAGTGGATTGTTTAATTTACAGCCATGAATGAAACCAATGTGTTAATGGGTTGGCAGATGTATGATTATTCATTAACTTGTGCTGTGTCTACATAACAGAGTCAAGCTCAATTTATTTCATTCTAACTTACACTTGTGGAAAGGAGAGCAATAGGGAACTAGAAATGTCTGGTATCTGATTAGGTATACAATGAAGATATGCATTGGAAAATCGGAGTCCCAGAGAAAGATGTTTGAATAGAAACTCATGATTCAAGTTTCTAGCCTTAAAGGTGAATTAACCCAAATTAATTTCCAAGGAAAATAATAACAGAGCATGCATCAGAGGGAAATTTCTATATTGAAGAAATATAATGAATGTTGGGTAGATGTTAGGTAGAAAGGAGAATGCTGAGTTTCTATGAAGTAGAAAGCAGAGAGCATAATGAACATTGTATGTTGCATAAAACCATAGCGACACCATTATGATGGTATGTGTAAAGTCACTCAATTCAGAAGTTTTCAAACACGTGCTCTCTTTGTATAAAGCTATTTTGGTTTATATTGTCATTCAAACTAGAGGAGTTGAAAATGGGATTACAGCTCATATACGGTCTCTTTAAGTCTCCTTCAGGATACTAAACTATATTTCTCACTTAAATTAGATTGCATTTACATAAAACACAATGAAACCTCAAAACTAATACTTCCATATTTACATTGCCAATCTTTGCTTGTTGTAAATGAGTGCAAGTCATTTTATGTTAAAAAAAAATCACTAATAACGATTCTATTAAGGGGTACTTTTCTCCATTGTACCAATGTTTAGAAGATTTTCACCTTCTTTAAAATGACTAAGTGGACCTCTGGCATCATAAAATCACATAAAATAAACACAGATTAGTCTCCTCCACCATGACCTATTTTGCTAACCCAGTTCTCCTGCCTTCTCTCCATATCCCTTATTACCAGTCAAGAACCTATCAATCTCTGCCTTAAATACAGCCAATGACTTGGCCTCCACAGCCTTCTGGAGTAACAGATTCCACAGATTCAAAATCCTCTGGTTGAAGAAATTCCTACTCATTTCAGTTTTAAAGGTACTTCCCTTTATTCTGAAACTGTGGTTTCAGATCTTAGATTCTGCTACAAATGGAAACATTCTCTCCACATCCATTCTTTGCAGGCCTTTTAGAATCCAATAGGTTTCAATGAACCTCCCCTCACCACTCCATCCCTCTGAATGCCATGAATACTTACATAATGCATAATGCTACCTCAAATACATGTTACAAACACAAGATGTTCTGCAGATGCTGGAAATCCAGAGCAACAACCATCTCCACTAAGTGCTGAAGGAACTCAGCAGGTCAGACAGCATCCATGGAAATGTATGAACAGTTGACGATTGAGTGTTGCTCAAGCACATGTTGTTCCTTTTGCCTTGCAATGCATAGAAAATAATGTAGCACTAAGTTCTCCTGGTAGAAGACCTCTGTTTGAACCTTTTCACTTCATGGAGAACAGTACTAACTTTTTCAACCTCTCCAGGCAAATGAAATCAGTGGTACAGCTTTATAAATCTTCTCTAACTATCTCTTTGATCTTAATATTGTTCCAGCAAAGTGATGCCCAGATTTGTGCATAATAATCTTTGTGAGACCTGAACAACTGTTTATAAAATTGTAGCATTGTCACCCTGTTTTATCTTCTGTTTCTCTACTTATAAGCTCACATCCAGTTTTCATCCCACATGTCCCACTGTCTCTGAGGATTTAGAAATGGGCACCAAGGTCTCCCTGCTCAATTGCTCTTTTCAAAATGATGCCATTTTTACTAGACAGCATTTCCATATTAATCCTCAGAAAATGCATCACGTCGCACTTCATTGAACTCCATCTGCCATGCTTCTGTCCATTTCCAGTCTGTCTATGTCATCCTAAAGCTGATAACAATCCTCTTGCCGCAGTGCAGTGAAGTGTACCTAGATGCATCACAGGAGAATTACAGGAGCATGTAATATGAAAAACTCCAGGCTAAAAACATTGCCCGTTATTCCCATGGGAGTTTCTTTCCTGACCCATCTAGTCAATCCTCTATGGAAATACTTTGTAAAGTAACATAGGCTTCCTTACAATTTCTTTCATCAGCAGTTATTACCTTACCAGCTCCTGGAATGGGCTAATATTGATATTGAGCGACAGCATCAAATATGTGATGTTGGCTTGGCTGCCCATTCACTTCCCTAATGTGTCCCTATTTACTTCCATGATCACAAAAGGTCAATATCCTCATTAGGGAAGCCATCCTGCCCATAGGAGCATATTGTGTGTTAAAATGTGGTTACATTGATAGATGTGGAAATCCAGCTGGGTCCAATGGACGGGAAGATTTTGGCAAGGGAAATGGATCCATGTGGGGAGAATTGTTATCAACTGGCAGAAAATGTCCATTACTGAATGCTTGGGCAATTGGATAACATCTGATAACTGCAGTCATCTGAGCCGATTGTTCAGCAGGCAGTTCTTCATCTCTGGTGCTTAGATTCATCTTGTTCTGTAGGGGCCTGTTGTCATTCTACACACAGCTGCACCAATCAGTTCTCTTTTAACAAGGGAGAAACAGGACAGAATTTATCTGAAAGAAACTTCTGTCTGCACTCTTGGGAGTAACGGTTCTTAAAGGGACTGTCAATGTTTTCCTTTCCTTCAGCCATTGTCCATTAAGACCACAGATTTTCAACAGTGGACAAGACTGACCCATGGAAGCTTTCTAATTCCATGAAATCACTCAAACAGGTCACTCATTGCTCACAAGTAATCCATGAGCAGTGATGTCCACAGGTAATGTTTGGAATTGCTTCTTCATGTAAATCTTATGACATTGTGCTCCAACCATTCTTTGATGTGTAGTATTATCCTGTATCTTAAGTTTTACACATTTGGATCTTTATTTTCAGATAGATTTGCAATTTAAATCCCACCCAAAAGAGGTTAGAAAGATTATTTCCTCTTGAGATGCTGACCATATTACAGAATTTAATCTTCATGAGGAAGAGGTATCGCAGGGACTATAAGAAATATTAATGGTCATTTACATCACTGCTTTCAGACACATCCATGTATGAATGCACTCTGAATGCAAAATACAAAGTACGTATAGCACTGTAAAGAAGTGTTGGAGTACACACCAATCCTCAAAGAGGGACCAGAAGTGGAGAGAGTGAGCAGCTTCAAGTTCCTGTGTGTCAAGATCTCTGAGGATCTTACCTGGTCCCAACACATTGATGTGGTCATAAAAAAGGCAAGATAGTTGCTATACTTTATTAGGAGTTTGAATGTTTAGGAAGGAAAGAGATTCCATTCTATTAAAATGTGGCTTATATTTGCCCAAAGACAACTGGTCATGGCCTCTGCTTTTCCAGCAGTGATAGCTATGAAAGCAGCTATCTTGCACTCTGGCACAGTTTGGTGTTTGTCACAAATAGGGTTGACACTAACTTCCAGGCTGGTAAAGATTTTTCCTGAGCTCCATGTTCAGCCCTGTACCAAGCTCCCTTGCACTGAACGTACACCTGCAGACAGATTTCCCAAGATACCTCACACTTCCACTGACCGATGAACATGCACTTCCTTTGAAATCCTGACCTGATTCTATGCTGCAGGATCATTGTGTGATCTCATTCTCTGGTGATTGGCACCTGTACAGTGCTTGTCTCCTATCAGAGCAGACTAAAACAGCTCCTGCTGAAACATCTAATTTTAATTATAATCTAATTATTTAAATAACCTGCTACTTAAATACATAAAGTAGATCCAAGTCAAAGTAATTACAAATTAATCTGAATTCAAGCCAAATCTATTTACTGAACATAAAGTAGCTTTCAAATATTTCAGCTGTAGTTAGATTAAATAAATGTTATTGAATAAATAAATAAATAGTAATTAGTAATGTCAGTAGCAGGCTGGGTGTCAAAGTAGTGATAGTGTGGAGCCTGTAAAACGATGCATGGTTACTACATCAATAGATGTGACTCTTCTCAGAGATAATCCCACAAAGGATATTCTCAAGAGACCCCAGTTGACCCATAAGGGAAAGAATTTGAGGACTATTTTTTCCCACATTTAATTATGTGCAGGAGCAAAGTGCAAACATGGAAGGTGAAAAAGTCCTTGACAGTCAAAAGGGCAGGGAAGACTGACAACAAATATTTTTACCCAACAGTACATCAAGTACATTGTGGCATTTTCATATTGTGGAGGGCTCCACAGACACTGATCTTATCTAATAAGCACAATGGATTTGACATACTGTTGGGTAAAAATAATTGGTCTCGGTCATGAAGAAATGGGAGAATGTCCAAATCTAGTTCAGGGGATTCAATAGTTATAAAGATAAAGGGCATTTTCTATGCCTTTCTCTGTGCATTTTTTTTATATAGAGGTAAAACAGAAAGGAATTTACTTAATACAGTTTCTCTTGGTCCTTTTAAGTGCGACATTACTTAGAGGGAGTATTGATCTTTACAATTTCTATCTGTCACTATACTTTCATCATAATTTGTCAACATTGAAGTGAGTTCTGCCCCAATGGATGTGACTTGCCATGAAAGCTTTCAGTTTTTGGGATATTGCCCAAAATGGTCATGCATTGCCAAAAACAGCATGTGTTAATGTCCATGCCTTTGAATTGTTGCTTCTTGTAAATCTTGAGTCATCATTTGTTTCTGTGGGGTAATCCTTCATCTTCATCAATATTTTGGTTCATTCGCTTTTTTTTTGAACACATGTTTTTGCATTTTTAGTCCCACCACCAAAAGAAGTTAGAAAATCGTGGTTAAGTTCTCCGCCTAGTGTATTGCCAGGATGAAGGAAGCCTTAATCTCATTGGAAAAGAAAGGGGAAGATCCAGCCATTATTGTCCAATTCACAGCCAATCTTGTAGAGATAGAAGTCTTGGCCTGAAAGATCAACTGTTTACTTCCCTCCATAGATGCCACTTGACTTCCTAAAGTCTTCCAGAGCTTTGTGTGTGTTGCTCAAGATTTCCAGCATCTGCAGGATTTCTTGTGTCTCAGTGATAGAAGGAGAAGGTTCTGCCAGAAAATTAGATACTTAAGGGTAATAATCTCTGGATTATTGCCCAAACCATGTGAAAACTGATGTAGACTGGGATGATTAACAAGCTCCTAAAGGAGTACATGAGAAAGAGGGACAGCATCCTATTGACACCCACAGCAGGCAAGAAGTATGTATACTTCTACAATATGCTTTTCTTCAACTGATCTGCGACTAGTTTCTCAGACAAATGGTTCAAAATGTTTGTGCAAAGTAATTGTGGTAGGAATCTGGGTGGAGTTGTGGTTGCAGGGAGGGGTCATATAGAAATTCAACCAGCCCAAAGGTGTAAGAAAACATTGAGAAGGAAGTCCAAGCCTTCAATAGTGCCAACGGTAATATAAACCGGAAGATAAAAATGTGAAGTACTACCAAAATACTTGATCAAAATACAATAGAAATGATAAAAACAAAATATATTTCATTAATTCAACTTCAACCATTACAACAAACACTGACAATAGCATCCAACCAGATTCAGTGGGGAAAGAGCGAATGCATTCTTTTTCCCAGGGACAGGGAACCAAAAATGGAGGTCACAGATATAAGGTGAGAGGGGAAAGATTTAGAAGGACCTAAGGAGCAAAGGGTCATGTGTATTATGGAACAAACTGCCATGGAAAGTAGTTGAGGCTGGTAATAATAACTACATTTAAATACTAAAAAGATCCCAAGACTTTGATGGAATACTTTATTGATCTCCAGACAGCACTTATAACGTTGTAGGAGACATTGACTTTTATAAGTCTGTAATGGATATGAACATGCAAAGCAGAGAGGTTGTTTGCAAACTTAGAACCTTGCAAGTTGATCACAAACAGTTGCTTTTATTTAGAATTATATTTATGGAAATTAACCTATTACACTTCCCTCAGAGTGGAATTGAGCCACTTGGAAAATTAACTTAGCAACTCTTGTTGTAAGTCACATTTCTGCTAAATCTTAATGGACACTTACTTCTCACTTAAGACATTGTTGAGAAAAATGAGTCTACAAATTTGCAATGCACTGTGATCATGTGAACCTCCAAGCCCAGCTTCCAATCTCATGACTCCCAAACTGCAATCTCACATAGGCCAAGCCTCCAAACACAATCTTCATGCAATCATTTCAAAGCCACTAGGCCTAGATTTTTTTAACCACAATCCACAATCACATGGCATTTCATGCCCTTGCTCACAAACTTCAGGCTCTGATCCTGTAACACTAGGTCAGTGTTGCCTTTATGGCAGTTATTTAGTTTATAATATTTTCACTTAGTAATTCGTTTGTTAGCATTAGAGTTAAAGTTAGGATTGTTTAAAGTAAATTCGCTGTCTGTGATATATCGCAGCATGCGATGACGTCACATCCGGTTTCGCCGCGTCCTGTGGGAAAATACCGGTTTGGAGAAACGGGAAGGTGGGGGCGAGACATGTGCGAGCGCAAGCAGCAGCAAAGTTTTCTTTCTACGCACCAGAAACATAGTGAGAGCAACACTGTAAGTCATGAGATAATTGATATGTTGAATTAAAATGTTAACGCCGACCCTGTTAAAAGTAACGACAGTCAATAAGGTTTGTGTTTTCGTTAGTTAAAGAGTTGCGGATAGTTTGGGTTGAAGTGTATTTAAAGCAGTCAATGGCGTAGGTAGATTCTGACTGTATGCTGCACTTTAATGTAACGTAGTTGTTGTAGTTTTACCTTTGCAAGTATTTACGATGTAAATGTAATATCAAGAAGGAAACAAATGCCGTACAAATCTTGTATTGTTTTATCAACAGCTTTCACCATATGTTAATGTGGAAGAGTGAACAGTAAATGGTTAATCTTACTGTGATCCTGTCGTCATTGACAAAGGTTTAACTCGATGTTTAGTTCAGCGTTATCTTACACGCCGAGCGAGAACACTACAGTGAAAAAGCGGCATTATCAGGTGTTTCAAGTGCTGCAATGACAACTCGATCCAGCGTCAAGTCATTGTCACCCAACGAGGGGGGCAGTAGGACATCATCAAGTAAGGCCGCCCCTGCAAGAGCTAAGGCAGAAGCCGCCAAGGTGCGAGTGCGCTACGCCAAACAAGAAGCAAAATTGAAAATGGAAGCGGCCGCCAGAGAAGCCAAAAACCAGAAGGAAGTGGCTGCCAGAGAAATGGAAAAGGCCGCCAGAGAAGCCCAAAACCAGTTGGAAAGGGCAAGGATAGAGTCAGAGTTAGAAATGCTGACGCTGGAACGAGAAGAAGAAGCTGCCAGGGTGGAAGCAGAGTTCATAGAAGTTGCTGAAGAAATGCAAGATCTGGTTGACGTAAAATCTATTTCAGAAAAGACCAGATTGGAACACACAAGCGACTATGTCCGATCTCAAACAGTCTGGAAGATTCGTTCTTCCACTCCATACTTATCTGATAACGCCCCACGTCATGAGGAGTCTCAGAGAGACCCAATTGCACCACATCCATCTGAGGGAGACAATTTACCCTTGCAACTCCGCAATGAAGTCAAGAGTGAAAGGGCTGATGACAAATACTTCTCGACACCAAACTTACCAGATTTGGCGAGAAGAGAGGCAAAGGCTGAATTCAGAACAGCAAAGTCTATAACAGAGGTAGGCCTTCGGTCATATACCCGCCGACATACTTCCCTAGGCCGCATGCCACTTGCAATTGAACCCCTGGCACAGTATTTAGCACAACAAGATCTCGTCACTTCAGGACTATACCAGTTCGACGATAAACCTGAAAATTACAGTGCATGGTACTCCACATTCTCCAACGCTATCGACGGAGTCCAGCTCAGAGCAACCGAAGAGTTGGATCTTATGGCGAAATGGCTGGGGAAAGAATCATGCGAACAGGTGAGACGCATACGTTCAGTGTATATCAACAAACCCGAGCTAGCCTTAAGCAAAGCATGGGAGAGACTTCGGGAGGGCTATGCGGCCCCCGAAATTATTGAAGCGGCGCTATACCGACGTCTGGAATACTTTCCTAAGGTGTCAGCCAAAGATCACATTAAGTTAAGGGAGCTCGGAGATTTACTCATGGAGATTCAAGGCGCCAAAGAAGATGGCTACTCAACTGGTCTAGTATACCTAGATACTCCATCCGGGATTAGACAAATCGTGGACAAACTTCCATTTGGGCTGCAGGACAGGTGGGTGTCTGTTGCCTCAGAGTACAAAGAGGACCACAATGGTCGATTTCCTCCCTTTGAGTATTTCACTAGTTTTGTGTGCAGGGAGGCGAAGAAGCGAAACGACCCTAGCCTCATGGATCAAGGAAGCAGAACAGTTTACACTAAGCCAGATAAATCCTCCTCGAATAATTTCAACATTGATAAACCCGTCTCAGTGCGTAAAACTGAAGTCTTTACAACTAACGACGATCCTAGCAAGAATTGTCCATTGCATAACAAACCCCACCCCCTCAGAAAATGCAGAACGTTTAGGGAAAAACCCCTTGAAGAAAGGATGGCCCTTCTCAAGGAGAAAAGAGTATGTTTTAAATGCTGTTCCTCGACCTCTCACTTTGCTAGAGAGTGTACGATCGCCATGAAGTGTCCGGAATGTGATAGCACTAATCATGATCGGGCCATGCATCCCAGCCCGTTACCGCAAACCGACAGCGCTCCTTCACCCCCACAACAGGATGGCGGGGAGGGAGAGGCTCACTCCAGGACAACTGTTGTCAGCTCTAGCTGTACAGAAGTTTGCGGTCAAGCTCAGTCAAGCCGTTCTTGTTCAAAGATCTGCCTCACTAAGGTGTACCCTAAAGGAGCCAAAGACAAGGCCATCAAAGCCTATGTAATTCTGGTCGATCAGAGCAATCGCTCACTAGTCAGTCCAGAGTTCTTTAAATTGTTCCACATTGAGAGTGATCAGTTCCCATACTACCTTAGAACTTGCTCAGGAAACACAGAAACTCATGGAAGGAAGGCAGAAGGCTTCCAGCTCGAGTCCCTGGATGGTAAAGTCGTCATCTGTCTCCCTCCACTCTTAGAGTGCAATGAAATTTTGAATAACCGCACTGAGATCCCGACGCCAAGTGCGGTGCTACACCAGCCACATCTCCGCCACATCGCCAAACACATTCCAGAACTGGATCCAAAAGCAGAAATACTCCTGCTATTAGGAAGAGATGTTCTCCGGGTGCACAAGGTTAGACATCAGGTCAATGGACCACACGACGCCCCCTTTGCGCAACGGCTGGATCTGGGCTGGGTGGTGATAGGAGAGGTGTGCCTTGGCAAGGTACACAAACTGACGGTTAGCACACTCAAGACCAATGTGCTAGAGAGTGGCCCCCATTCAATTTTTCAACCCTGCACAAGTTTCATGTGTATCAAGGAAGCACGACAAGGCTTTAACAAACGTAAAGTAACCAACAAGACGCTGGGTCAGTCAGTCTTCGCTCAAACCGAGCATGATAATAAACTTGCTCCATCAGCTCAAGACATCATTTTCTTAAGAATAATGGACACCAAGGTCTTCAGCGATGAAGCAAATAATGGGGTCGCCCCACTACCTTTCAGAGAACCATGCCAGTGCTTGCCAAACAACAAAGAGCAGGCAGTCAAGCGGTTCACGTCCTTGCAAGAAACCCTGAAAAGGAAACCTGAGATGCAGCAACAATACGTAGCATTTATGGAAAAGATCTTCGCTAACGGACATGCAAAAGTAGCGCCGCCACTGAGGGAAGGCGGGGAGTGCTGGTACCTCCCAACATTTGGAGTTTACCACCCGCAAAAGCCCAATCAGATCTGGGTGGTCTTTGACTCCAGTGCTCAGTGCGCTGGTGTCTCCCTTAATGACGTGCTCCTTACAGGCCCCGACCTTAACAATACCCTTCTCGGGGTCCTGCTGTGCTTCCGGAAGGAGAAGGTCACAATCTTAGCGGACATCCAGCAGATGTTCCATTGCTTCTTAGTACAGGAGGACTATCGCGATTTCCTCCGTTTCTTATGGTACAAGGACAATGACATTACCAAGGAGGTCATCGAGTACTGGATGAAAGTCCATGTTTTTGGCAATAGTCCATCACCTGCCGTGGCCATCTATGGGCTGCGAAGAGCCATCAGAGAGGGTGCACGGGAGCATGGCGACGACACCGTTAAGTTTGTAGAAAGGCACGTCTACGTTGATGATGGCTTGATATCGCTACAGAAAGAAGAATAAGCAATCGATCTGCTCCGACGAACTCAAGCCTCACTCGCAGAGTCAAACCTCCGCTTGCATAAGTTCGCATCAAACTGTCAGGCAGTAATGGAGGCCTTTCCACACTATGACTGTGCTCCGGCAATCAAAGACCTAGATTTAGTTGGAGAAACCATACCCACACAAAGAAGCTTGGGTCTCCTCTGCAACTCAAAGAGCGGCTTTTGCAGAGGAGTTTTCAGCTCTCCAAGTTAATAAACCAATACCAAAGAACAGCCCTTTGAGGAAATTCAGCCCGATCCTGAAGAATGATATCATCTGCATTGGAGGCCAGTTAATACACTCCCAACTTCGAGCTGCAGAAAAAAGCCCAGTAATCCTGCCCAAAGACAGCCATGTGTCCTTACTGCTCACTCGCCATCACCATGAACAGGTAAAGCATCAGGGCCGTCACCTGACGGAAGGAGCAATAAGGGCAGCAGGACTGTGGATCTTGGGAGGTAAAACACTGATCAATTCAGTACTTCATAAATGTGTAACCTGCAGGAAACTGCGAGGCAAGTTGGAAGTTCAACGTATGGCGGACCTCCCACCAGAACGCCTCGAAGCCTGTCCTCCTTTTACATATGTGGGGCTAGATGTATTTGGTCTGTGGACTATCACTACGAGACGCACCAGAGGAGGACAAGCAGACAGCAAGCGGTGGGCCATTATGTTTAGCTGCATGAGTTCAAGAGCAGTACACATTGAGGTCATCGAATCTTTGGATACATCCAGCTGCATTAACGCTCTCAGGTGCTTCTTTGCGCTAAGAGGTCCTGTGAAACAGTTAAGGTCTGATTGCGGCCCGAACTTTGTTGGAGCATCGAAGGAGCAGGGGATGGACAAAACGGTGCAAAGGTACCTCAGTCAGCAGGGCTGCAACTGGGAGTTCAACACACCACACGCCTCTCACATGGGAGGCGTATGGGAGCGGATGATTGGTATCGCCAGAAGAATTCTTGATTCGATCTTTCTGCAGCAACGCACCCGATTGACCCACAAGGTATTGTGCACACTAATGGCAGAGGTCACAGTAATTATAAACGCACAACCACTCCTACCCGTGTCTTCTGACCCGGAAAACCCCTTCATACTCTTGCCATTAATGCTCCTTACGCAGAAGGCAGGAACTCACCCTCCACCAGGGGACTTCTCCGATAAGGACCTGTACACAAAGCAATGGAGACAGGTCCAGGCTCTGGCAAATCGGTTCTGGTCTCGTTGGAGACAGGAATATCTACCTCTGTTGCAACACAGACAAAAGTGGACAGAACCCTGCAGGAATCTTCAAGTTGGAGATTTAGTCCTGCTCAGGGACAAGCAAATCGCCCGCAACGGCTGGCCAATGGCCAGACTCACTGCTACATTCCCTAGTGGGGATGGACATGTCAGGAAGGTTGAGTTGAAAACTACCGACCAAGGTGATGTGAAAATTTACCAAAGGCCAGTTACAGAAGTCATTCTACTTCTACCTAAGGACTGATTAGAGACTAAAGTTTTGTATTATGTTCATTGTGACCTTACGAAGGTCAAGCGGGGAGTATGTTGCCTTTATGGCAGTTATTTAGTTTATAATATTTTTGCTTAGTAATTCGTTCGTTAGCATTCTAGTTAAAGTTAGGATTGTTTAAAGTAAATTCGTTGTCTGTGATATATCGCGGCATGCGATGACGCCACATCCGGTTTCGCCACGTCCTGTGGGAAAATACCGGTTTGGAGAAACGGGAAGGTGGGGGCGAGACATGTGCGAGCGCAAGCAGCAGCAAAGTTTTCTTTCTACGCACCAGAAACATAGTGAGAGCAACACTGTAAGTCATGAGATAATCAATATGTTGAATTAAAATGTTAACACCAATCCTGTTAAAAGTAACGACGGTTGATAAGGTTTGTGTTTTCGTTAGTTAAAGAGTGGCGGATAGTTTGCGTTGAAGTGTATGTAAAGCAGTCAATGGCGTAGGTAGATTCTGACTGTATGCTGCACTTTAATGTAATGTAGTTGTTGTAGTTTTACCTTTGCAAGTATTTACGATGTAAATGTAATATCAAGAAGGAAACAAATGCTGTACAAATCTTGTATTGTTTTATCAACAGTTTTCACCATACGTTAATGTGGAAGAGTGAACAGTAAATGGTTAATCTTACTGTGATCCTGTCGTCATTGACAAAGGTTTAACTCGGTGTTTAGTTCAGCGTTATCTTACATGCCGAGCGAGAACACTACAAGGTCCATGAACCTTTAGCCCTGTTCTCATGTCTCCCACACTCTGATCACACAATTCGGTGAAAGGTAGTTCCTCGACCCAGTGGTTTGTGACTAGTGGTGTGCCTCAGGGATCAGTGCTGGGACCATTTTTGTTTGTCATCTATATTAATGATTTAGATAATAATGTACAAGGCATGATTAGTAATTTTGCAGGTGGCAAAAAAGTTGGTTGTACACTGGACAGTGAAACACGCTATAAAAGAAATTACAGGGGAAATTCTGATCAGGTGAATAGGTTGGCAGAGGAATGACAAATGGAGTTTACTTCAGATAAATGGAGATATTACATAAGGAATAGGAGCAGGAGTAGACCATCTGGCTGTTCTGGCCATGGACTCATCTCCCCCTACCTGCCTTTTCCTCATAATCCTTAATTCCCCTTCTATGCAAAAATTTATCCAACCTTGTTTTAAATATACTTACTGAGGTAGCCTCCACCGCATTTTGGAAAGTCAAACTAAGGCAGGGCTTTCAAGTGAATGTTAAGACTCTGGGGGTCATTGTATAATGGACTGACCTTAGAGTTCAAGTACATGATTCTCTGAAAGTAGAATCACTGGTTAAGAAGGCTCTTCGCCTGCTGGCTTTTATCAGTCAGGGCATTGAGTATAATAGCTTGAAAATTAAGGTGCAATTGTACAGGACACGGTTGAGACTGGAGTTGGATTATTGTCTTGAGCTTTGGTCGCCCTGCTGTAGAAACCTGTTATAATACTGGAACCTGCAGAAACCATTTGCAAAAATACTTGCCAGGACTTGAGGGACTGAGTTGTTGGAAGAGGGTGATCAAGCTTGGACTTTAATCCGTAGGAGCACAGGAGAGTAAGAGTTCATCCTATTGAGATGCACAAAATCATGAGAGGCATAGATAGGATGAATGCATTCAGTCTTCTTCCTAGGACTGAGGAATCAAGAACTAGAGGGCATATGTTTAAGCTGAGAGGGGAAAGGTTTAATAGGAACTTGAAGGACAAGTTTTTTTCACGTAAAGGGTGGTGTCTATGTGAAATGAGCTGCCAAATGAAATATTTGAGGGAGGTACAAGAACAGCTATTAAAAGACAGCTGGACAAGTACATGACTAGGAAAGGGTTTAGAAGATTATTGGCCAAATGCCAGCAAAAAGGTCTAGTTTGGATGAGCATCTTGGTTGGCATGGATCAGCTTAGTCAAAGAGCCTATTCCTGTTCTGTATGACTTAATGACTCCATAACTTCCAGACCTCAATTTCTCAACTCTAAGCCCAGATCATATGGATCTGATGAAGTAACTCTTGAATCACTAAATCTCTTGGCTCCCACGCTCTGTTCCCATGAACTTGACCCTGGTCCCATGAACTTGAAGAGCCAATCTCACAATATCATCCAACTGCCCAAAACATATCACTTCCTTGCTGCCCCTCAAAGATTAACTTGGCAATATGCCTTTCTTTGACTTGGCGACCCTCTCCCTACATCTCTCACCCCCATTCTCTCCACTGATCAGTGATCACTCCTTACCCAGAATCCCCACTTCCCTCCATAAGCAGTGATTTAATGTCTGCTACTGGAGTGGACAAAATCAAAGACTGAAAGGGGGGCAGCAACTCCCACCCCTTCATTCAATTCTCCACTTTCCCCACACCAGTAGCAGACCTTAATGCCCACAGCCCCAGCCTCATGTATTTGTCTTCTCATTCCTGCACTAGTCCAGACCCTGAAGGAATAAACTTACCCTTGTCTTACTGCATGGAATGGGCCTGTTTTCAAGTGAACCCATATGGGCACCATTATTATTAGAAATCAATTTGCTGATGGAATACAGTGGCAGCCTGGTCAATGAAGGAAATGATAGGCCTTCATCAGAGGCCATATGGATGAACTTGGATGAACATGCACTAATTTGGGAGCACAACATGGATTTAAAAAGGGCATGGTTTTAAGCCCTTCTCTCCACTGAGTATTCCAAACATCAAGACCCATTTATCCATGCTAATCCATTCATCTTTAAAATTTTTCCCTATATTCCCTTCAACTCTTCCAGATCCTATTACTCACATACATATGGGGGGATGTCGGATGAAACCAGAACACTCAGAGGAAATCCATGTGGCCACAGGGAGAACATGCAAGCTCTACATGGACACCAACTGGAGGTCAGGATTGAAACCGGTTTGCTGGAGCTGTGAGACATCAGACTTACTGACTGCAGAATCGTATGCCTCTAACTTCATTCTCTGAGAAGCTGTGAGTAATTATGTAAAATTTACTTTCCAGTCACACCGAAGATCTTCCACTCACCAACTGGTAAGAGTAGATATGAACCCATGTGAAAATGAATGCACATATAACTTATCAACAACCAAGATTTATCTGCAGATGGCATCACTTGCCCACAGATAATTGGCTTTATTTCCTTGGCTACCTTTTAGGAAAGTGAGCCAGTTCTTAACCACTACTGGTGGGACTGAATCTAGGGGAGTCACAAATATATGATAGTCTTTAATAGAGCCAAGTAAAAAATCAGAAGGAAAAATATATTCCGGAAGTAACTAAACCGCAGAGCTTGATGGGCTAGAAATTTCTGGGCAATGCCAAATGCAAAGGCAAAGAAAACTGCCCTCGAACGTATCAAGTCACCTGAACAAACCATAAACGTGTGCAGGGACCTGCCAGCAATATCTCTGCTGAGCTCCCGTTGTTCCAGTCTGCAGCAGAGCATAAATGGATTGAATTCTCCATGGCTTTTGCTGTGAAGACCACGAATGAACATGCCTGGCACTCAAACAGTGAGTGTATTCATTCAAAAGGAGAGGAATGACTATGTCGGAGAAGCATAGGGACAAGATCATCTGCAACATTTAATTAGTTGTGTTTGTTTTAATGTTTTATTCATTTAGATGTATTCATACTATAATGATTTTATAGGCATCCGTTAGTCTTGAGAGACCATGGATTTGCTCCTTGAAAAGTTTCCAGGGCAGGGTTCTATGGGAGACAGGCAGTTGCCCATGCTGCAAGTCTCCCCTCTCCATGCCACCGATGTTGTCCAAGGGAAGGGCAAGGGCCGATACAGTTTGGCACCTGTGCCATTGCAGATCAATGTGTGGTTAAGTGCCTTGCCCAAGTACACAACACACTGCCTTTGCTGAAGCTCGAACTAGCAACCTTCAGTGCCCTAACTACTTGGCCACGCACCAACACACTGGTTTAAAAAATAAATTAATAAATTTAAAATACACAATAAAATTCATAGTTTAATTGACTTCAAAAGTGTTTGCGCTTGAGTGTAGGGACAAGAATTAGAAAAAGGTGGACAGCTTTGATAGCCATCAAATATAGGGTTGTGACTTTGCAGAATGTCAAAGATTTTTTTCAGCCATTTTGTGGGTGGTGCGCGCTCTGACATGACATAGAATCATAGAACTCTACAGCACATTACAGGCCCTTCGGCCCATAATGTTGTGCCGACCATGTAACCCACTCCAGGAGCTGCCTAGAATTACCTTACCGCATCGCCCTCTATTTTTCTAAGCTCCATGTATCTATCTCAGTCTCTTAAAAGACCCTACTGTATCCAACTCTATCACTGTCACTGGCAATGCATTCCATCCACACACCTACCGCTCTCTGTGTAAAAAAACTTACCTCTGACATACCCTTTGTATCTACTTCCAAGCAGCTTAAAACTACACTCCCTTGTGTTAGCCATTTCAGCCCTGGGAAAAAGCCTCTGGCTATCCACAAAATCAAAGCCTCTCATCATCTTATACATCTCTATCAGGTCACCTCTCATCCTCCATCGCTCCAAGGAGAAAAAGCCAAGTTCACTCAAGCTACTTTTATAAGGAATGCTCTCCAATCCAAGTAACATCCTTATAAATCTCCTCTTCACTCACTCTATAGTATCCACATCGTTCCTGTAGTGAGGTGACCAGAACGGGTCTAAGGTCTTATACAGCTTTAACATTACCTCATGGCTCTTGAACTCAATCCCATGGTTGATGAATGCCATCACACCATACGCCTTCTTAATAATGGGCACAGACCCCAAGATCTCTCTGATCCTCCACACTGCCACGAGTCTTACCATTAATACTATAGTCTGTCTTCAAATTTGACCCACCAAAATGAACTAGTTCACTCTTATCTGGGTTGAACTCTGGCTGCCACTTCTCAGCCCAGTTCTGCATCCTATCAATGTCTCACTGTAACTTCTGCCAAGCCTCCAGACTATCCAAAAAACCCCAACTTTTGTGTCATCAGCAAATTTACTAATCCACCCTTCTATTTCCTCATCCAGGTTATTTATAAAAATCACAAAGAGGAGGGGTCCCAGAACAGATCCCTGCAGAACACCAGTGGTCTCTATCCTCCATGCGGAATACGAACTGTCTACAAGCACACTTTGCCTTCTGTGGGCAAGCCAGTTCTGGATCCACAAAGCAAGGTCTCATTGGATCACATGCCTCCTTACTTTTTGAATGAGTCTTGCATGGGGAACCTTATCAAGTGCCTTACTGAAATCCATATACACTACATTCACTGTTCTACCTTCATCAAAGTGTTTTGTTACTTCCTCAAAGAATTCAATTAGTCTCATAAGGCACGACCTGCCCTTGACAAAGCCATGCTGACTATCCCTAATCAGATTATGTCTCTCCAAATGCTTATAAATCTTGCCTCTCAGGATCTTCTCCAACAATTTGCCCACCACTCAAGTGAAACTCACTGGTCTATGTGGATCATGCCACAACTTAGCTTAATAAGGCCTGAAGCTTCTATACTGCACTGCAAACTCTATGCAAAATATTTTGAGACAATTGATAATGTTGCGAGTATTCACAGAGTAACTCCTGTCAGAGAAAGAGGTCACAATCCTTTGACTATTAACATAGATTTGGGAAGTCCTGTATCTAGATTCCTTACATGCTGCTTTTCTGCTTGTACCGGATATATCTGGGTCTGGGAAACCATTCTCATGGCTGTGATATGTGTAACCCTCACCCAACAGGCTGGTATATGTCTAGGGGAAAAAAGAGATCCAGCCACTCTCCAACCCACCTCCCGTACACACAGGTGCTGTGAGAGTCGAGTTAGTGCCTCGCGCCCGCCAACAGTATCAAACCCACAACAAATACCATTATGAAATACACTTTAAAGAGTTTACTAAAATTAAAAAAATAGTAGGCAATACAATATATATACAAGGAAAAAAACAAAAGGCGCCAACTTATCAAAGTTCAGTCTGTTTAGTGCACTCGTTGGAGCTCAATCAACGAACCAATCGACCCATCCGGCCGTCGCACCTGGGACCACCCCAGTGGTCTTACGAGCAGTCCAGCACACATCCACCTTCCTCAGCGTCTTCCTCGGCCTCTCCCAAAAAACCCGCAAAAACCCCTCCCCCAAGTTCCCAGCATCACAAGACACAATGACATTCCCCATTGATTAACAAATGAATACAATTACCATATCAGCCATTCTAAAGTGAAACAACGGCGAGAGAAACACTTATCCGACAAAGAAACATTCCTACTTGTAACAAACCAAAGAGGCCATTTTGAGTAACGTACCCAGGACATTGTACATATGTAACAATCTGAAGAAGGATGTCGATCTGAAGCATCGACTGTTTATGCCCCTCCATAGATGCTGCCTGGCCTGCTGAGTTTCTGCAGCTGGTTGTTTTTTGCTGTCAAGAGTTTTAACAATTTTTTAACTTCAATGAGATCTCTTGATTTCCTGTACTCAAGTGAGTGCAATCCCTATCCACTCAATCTGTCTGCTTATGGCAAATGTGTCCTTGGAATCGATTAAGTGGTTTATCACTTCACTCCCTCTATGATAAGATGTGCCTTTCTTGGGTAACAAGATCAAAATTGAACACAATACTTCAGATGTGGTCTCACCAAGAGCCTAGACAGTTACAAAAGACTTCCTTACCACTGTAATCAATTTCTGTCACTGCCTGTATCACGAAGGGCCCTCAGCATCTGAGTCATGCTTTCTTTTCACTACCACCATCAGGGAGGAGGGCCAGGAGACGGAAGACCCACGCAACACTTTAGGAACTGCTCTTTCCCCTCTGCCATCAGATTTCTGTATGGCCACTGAACACCAGTTTGCTATTTTCCTCTTTCGCACTATTTATTTATTTGTTTGTTTGTTTGTTTATTATCTATCTATTTATTTAATTATGTAATTTAGAGTATGTTTGACATTTTGCACTATACTGCTAATACAAAACAACAAATTTCAGGACGTACGTCAGTGAGAATAAACTTGATTCTGATTGAAATGCTAATAGATTGTTTGTCCTAATTACCTATTAACCTGCATTTTAACCAAGCATAAACAAATCCCTTTGAACATAAACTCTCAGTATTGAATACTGCTTTTCTGTTACACGAGTTAAAGAGGATGACCTCATATAGTTTCATGTCATTTTCTATTTGCCATGTATTCGTCCATTCCAATCAGTTTGTCCACATCTTACATCCTCCTCTGTTCTCACAATCTAATTTTGTGCAATAGTGTCAGCAAATGTGAAAGATGATATTTTTATCTACTCAGCCAAATCTTTGACATAGATTGATCATAAAAGTAAGCTTGCTGAAAACTAGTAACATTCACACATGATGAGTGCCAGATTTGGAGCACAAAGGGCTACTGTTTTCTGGGTATTAGACTGCTTACGAATGTTCCTGGAAGCTGGAATACAGGCTCTTATATAAAGATCATAAACTTTACTGTTGCAGCAGTTAACTACCAAGAAATAATGAAATAACTTTTTTTACATCTGATTATGTTGAAGAAGCAAAATGCCTACTTACATAATTTCTAATAGGGCATTTATTAGTTCAACCACTGGGTAAGAAAATGCCACAGTTGTGAAGTGGTTTGCGCTACGCTGCTACAGCTTGGAGTGTCAGAGCTGAGAGTTCAATCCTGACGTCATCTGTAAGGTGTCTGTAAGTTCTCCCTGTGGGATGCCAAGGTTTTCTCCTGGTCTTCTGATTTCCATAGGTTAGTAGGCTAATTGGTAATTGTAAATTGTCCCGTGATTCAGCTAGGTTTACAATCCAGGGCTGTTGGACAGTGCAGCTTGAAGGATCGTAAGGGCCTATTGCATGCCATCTCTCCAAATAACACGATAAGGTTATGTGCAATGTTGTTCTATGCAATATAAATATTAACCCCTCTATGAGTAAATGAGAAGTCATGTTATTTCTAGTCCACAGGTTAGTTTAAATATTTATAGCATTCTTACCTCTGAGTAGGAAGTTAGCTCAATTGCAGTGATGGAGTAACTTGCGCTAATGCTTTGATACAGTACAGAGAAAATTTTTGCATTTTTGGAGGTGTCAACACTCAGGAGAAGTGGTAAAACAGGGAACTATGTCCATGCTTGCTCTGTATAAAGGAAGTTAAGTACTCACTGGCACTATTTTGTTGAGGAACAGGAAAACTAACCTTTTGACCCTTGCCAAAATGTATCTTTCAACATTTGACATTTCTGAGAGATAGTTAGATCGTTATCATGTTGCTGCTTCTTGGAAATTGCTAAACGATTCTGTCTTTCCTGCACAGCAACGCTGACTGCACTTCTGAAGTACTGTAAATTGTGTGTGGAGCTCTGAAAGGAACACATGAATTCAAGTTTCTCATTGTTTGAAATGATTCTCAGTAAAATCACCAATATACCACCCAGGGAGCCCAGACTGAGTTGCCAAATGGATTCTCGGCAGGGATTCATAATTCTTCCACTTACAAACATGATTTATTTATTTGTTTTGTTCAGGGTACTTATCAACAGAAAATATCAGATTCTCTTGAAAAGAAAAGAATTTTTAGAGTGACAAGTCATAAAGATGGGAAAGTCCTCAGATGCTGAAAATCCAAGCAACACGCACAAAATGCTGGGGGATCTCAGCAGGTCAGTCAACGTCTATGGAAGTGAATAGGTAGTCAACATTTCGGGCCGAGACCCTTCTTCAGGACTGAGAATAAAGAGGGAACATGCCAGAATAAAAAGGTGGGGGCTAGCTGGATGGTGATAGGTGAAGCCAGGTGGATGGAAAATGTCAAGGGCTGCAGATGAAGGAACCTGATAGGAGAGGAATCGATAATCATGTCATCAGGTTGGAGGGTACCCAGATGGAATATAAGATGTTGCTCCTCCACCCTGAGGGTGACCTCATCTTGGCACAAGAATAGGCCATGGACCAACACATCAGAATGGGACTGGGAATCGTGATTAACATCCTGAGCCACCAGGAGGCCCTGTTTGTGGCGGATGGTGCAGAGGCGTTAGATGAAGTCCCCCCTGCCTCCGCGATTTACAACAGGTCTCACCGATGCAGAGGAGGCCACATCAGAAGCACCAGACACAATAGACGACCCTGGCAGATTCTCAGCTGAAGTGTTGGCTCACCTGGGATGACTGTTTGGGGCCCTGAAAAGAGGTGAGGTCAGGTGTAGCAGTTGGGCCACTTGCCAGGATTGCCGGACGGGAGGTTAGTGGGGAGGCATGAATGGACGAGTATTGCGGAGGGAGCAATCCTGTGGAAAGCGGAGGGGAGGGAATAAACATATGTTTGGTGGTAGGATCCCTTTAGAGATGGCGGAAGGTGTGGAGGGTAATGTGCTGGATGGGGTGGTAGGTAAGGACTAGCGGAACTCTATCACAATTAAAGAGGTAGGAAGGTAGGGTGAGCACACATGTATGGGAAAAGGAAGAGATGAGGGTGAGGGCAGCATTGCTAGTGGAGGGAGGAAAACCACATTTGTTGAAGAAGGAGAACACCTCTGATGTCCTGGAACAGAAAGCCATACCCTGAGAAGAGGTGCTGCGGAGGTGAAGAAAGTTATACATAGAAACATAGAAAACCTACAGCACAATACAGGCCCTTCAGCCCACAAAACAGTGTCAAACATGACCTTACCTTAGAAGTAACCTAGGGTTACCCGTAGCCCTCTGAGCTCCATGTACCTCTCCAGGAGTCTCTTGAAAGACCCTATCCTATCCACCCACACCACTGTTGCCGGCAGCCCATTCCACGCACTCATCACTCTCTGTGTAAAAAAACTTACCCCTGACATCTCCTCTGTAGCTACTTCCAAGCACCTTAAAACTGTGCCCTCTCATGCTAACCATTTCTGCCCTGGGAAAAAGCCTCTGACTAGCCACGTGATCAATTCCTCTCATTATCTTGTACACCTCTATCAGGTCACCTCTCATCCTCCGTCACTCCAAGGAGAAAAGGCTGAGTTCACTGAACTTACTCTCATAAGGCATGCTCCCCAATCCAGGCAACATCCTTGTAAATCTCCTCTGTACCCTTTCCATGGTTTCCACATCCTTCCTGTAATGAGGCGACCAGAACTGAGCACAGTACTCCAAGCGGGGTCTGACCAGGGTCCTATATAGCTGCAACATTACTTCTCGGCTCCTAAACTCAATCCCATGATTGATAAAGGCCAATGCACAGTATGCTTTCTTAACCACAGAGTCAACCTGCGCAGCAGCTTTGAGTGACTTATGGACTCGGACCCCAAGATCCCTCCGATCCTTCATACTGCCAAGAGTCTTATCATTAATACAAAAATCTGCCATCATATTTGACCTACCAAAATAAACCACCTCACACTTATTTGGGTTGAACTCCATCTGCTACTGCTCAGCCCAGTTTTGCATCCTATCAATGTCCCACTGTGAACTTTGACAGCCCTCCACACTATCCACAACACCCCTAACCTTTGTGTCATCAGCAAATTTACTAAGCCATCTCTCCACTTTCTCATCCAGGTCATTTATAAATATCACAAAGAGTAGGGGTGGTCCCAGAACAGATCTCTGAGGCACTCTATTGCACCAACTTCCATGCAGAATATGACCCATCTACAACTGCACTTTGCCTCCTGTGGGAAAGACAGTTCTTGATCCACAAAGCAATGCCCCTTGGATCTCATGTTTCCTTGCTTTCTCAATTAGCCTTGCATGGGGTACCTTGTCAAATACCTTGCTGAAATCCTTATACACTACATCCACTGCTCTACTTTCATCAATGTGTTTAGTCACATCCTCAAAAAGCATGATCTGCCTTTCACAAAGCCATGATGACTATTCCTAATCATATTATGCCTCTCTAAATGTTCATAAATCCTGCCTCTCAGGACCTTCTCCATAAACTTGCCAACCACTGAGGTAAGACTCACTGGTCTATAATTTCCTAGGCTATCTCTACTCCCTTTCTTGAATAATGGAACAACACTCGCTACTCTCCAATGCTCCAGAACCTCTCCCGTCCCAACTGATGATGCAAAGATCATTGCTAGAGGCTCAGCAATCTCCTCCCACACCTCCCACAGTAGCCTGGGGTACATCTCGTCTGGTCCTCATGACTTATCCAACTTGATGCTTTCCAAAATCTCCAGCACATGCTCTTTCTCAATATCTACATGCTCAAGCTTTTCAGTCCACTGTAATTCATCCCGAAAATCACCAAGATCCTTTTCTGTAGTGAATACTGAAGCAAAGTATTCACTCAGTACCTCTATTATTTCCTTCGGTTCCATACACACTTTTCCACTGTCACACTTGATTGGTCCTAGCCTCTCACGTCTTATCCTCTTTCTCTTAACATACCTGTAGAATGCCTTGGGGTTTTCCTTAATCCTGTCTGCCAAGTCCTTCTCATGGCCCCTTCTGACTCTCTGAATTTCTTTCTTAAGCTCCTTCCTGATAGTCTTATAATATTCTAGATCTCTATCATTACCTAGTTTTTTGAACCTTTTGTAAGCTCTTCTTCTTGACTAGATTTACAACAGCCTTTGTACACCATGGTTCCTGTATCCTACTATCCTTTCCCTGTCTCATTGGAACATATCTATGCAGAACTCCACATAACTATCCCCTGAACATTTGCCACATTGCTTCAGTACAATTCCCTGAGAACACCTGTTTCCAATTTATGCTTCCAAGTTCCTGCCTGATAGCCTCATATTTCCCTTTACTCCAATTAAATACTTTCCTAACTTGTCTGTTCCTATCCCTCTCCAATGTGATGATAAAGGAGATAGAATTGTGATCACTATCTCCAAAATGCTCTCCCACTGAGAGATCTGACTCCTGACCAGGTTCATTTCCCAATACCAAATCAAGTACAGTCTCTCCTCTTGTAGGCTTATCTACATATTGTGTCAAGAAACCTTCTTGAACACACCTAACAAACTCAACTCTATCTAAACCCTTTGCTCTAGCGACATTCCAATCAATATATGGGAAATTAAAATCTCCCACCACGCCAACCCTGTTATTATTACACCTTTCCAGAATCTGTCTCCCTATGTGTCCCTGTTACTATTGGGTGGTCTATAAAAAACACCCAGCAGAGTTATTGACCCCTTCCTATTCCTAACTTCCATCCACTGAGTTTCTGTAGACAATCCCTCCATATCTTCCTCCTTTTCTGCAGCCTTGACACTATCTCTGATCAACAGTGTCACGGCCCCACTTCTTTTGCCTCCCTCCCTGTCCTTTCTGAAACACCTAAAGCCTGGCAATCGAAATAACCATTCCTGCCCCTGAGCCATCCAAGTCTCTGTAATGGCCAGAACATCATAACTCCAAGTACTGATCCATGTTCTAAGCTCATCCACTTTTTTCATAATACTCCTTGCATTAAAATAGACACATCTCAAACCATCGGTCTGAGCGTATCCCTTCTCTATCACCTACCTATCCTCCCTCTTGCACGGTCTCCAAGCTTTCTCTATTTATGAGCCAACCGCCTCTTCCACAGTCTCTTCAGTTTGGTTCCCACCCCCCAACAATCCTAGTTTAAACTCTCCCCAGTAGCCTTAACAAACCTTCCCACCAGGATATACAGTGAACTTTTAGAGAGAAACTTTCAAAGGTGAAGAAAGTTTAGAGTGTTTTACTTTAGTTGCTGCTGAATCCGCGTGGTCCAGATTAATCAAAGTTAATGCTGTGACTGCAAAGCAGGAGTTAAGTTTGGAAATGCTTTTTGAACATTTGATGAGTTTAATTCACAGCTAAACTGGCTGAGCAATAGGCTATTTATTAAATGGTGAGATTTTTATCCAGGCATTATGTTGGTTCTCAATTCAAAGAGGCAGGTGAATTAAGTTAACTACCAGCTGAGAAGTTTTGAAATTTGAATATTAATATCTCAAGACAGAAGGTTACTTTATCACTTTGATTCCCAAATAAGTTGGCTCAGTACTGTGGTGAAAGGAATGTTTATGCTTGTTACTGTAGTCAAAAAGATTTTTACTCCTGTCATAGTGATAGTGAGCCAGCCTTGTGGGTAAACAGAATGTTCTTGGAACGGGCAAGATTGGCTTTGGAAACACATAAACGTTCAATGTGTTGGAATTACAGTTAATACTTACTGCACACACTGAACAGAGTGTCAAAACATTCTCAAATGAGTATGTACTCGGAGGCAATATTATATTACTCAGATCAACAGGATGGGTGTCAACCAATGTTCAGTTAAGGAGACAGTTAGAAGCTTCCTGCAATACTGCTATTGTGTCACTGTACACATGGTAAGACAGTACTTAAATAAACTTATATCCGTGGCTCATAGAAAGGAATTTTTTTTCCTGATGGCCACGCATTTTAATTCCATGTCCCATTCCCATTCCAAAGTATCGGTCTATGGCCTCCTTTACTGCCAAGATGAGACCACTCCTGGATTGGTGGAGCCACATTTTATATTGCCTCTAAGTTGCTCCAGCCTGATGGCATGAATATTGATTTCCACAGCTTTCGGTAATTTCTCCCCCCTTCCCCAACCTTTCCCTTCTCTCATCTTCCATTCCCCATTCTAGCTTTCCTCGTTGTGCCTTCTCTTTGCCTCACCTGTCCATTGCTTCTGCCTGGTGCCCCTCCTTTCCTTTCTTCCATGGTCTACTCTCCTCTCCTATCAGAGTCCTTCTTCTTTCCAGCTATCACCTTCCAGTTGCTCACTTCATCCCCTCTCCCCAACCCCCTATCTTCACCCTCCTCTGGTTTCACCTGTCACCTGCCAGTTTATGTTCCTTTCCCTCCTCCATCTTCTTATTCTGGCTTGTTACCCCTTCCTTTCCTGTCCTGATGAAGGGTCTCCACCTGAAATATCTACTGTTTATTCTCCTCCATAGATACTCTGGCATTTTGTGTGTGTCCTGGATTTCCACCATCTGCAGAAATCCTTGTGATTAAAATTAAACAAAAAAAAGTTTTAATCACGGTGTTTACTTTTTATCATGATATTATTTCCTTTTCTGAAATATCCTTTTGCAAAAACAAGTCCCTGAGATCTTCAAGTCCCTGAGATCTTCAAGTTCCTTCCGTTCTTTTGCTTGCATTGGAGGCCGTGTCTGCAACCGCCTTGGTCCTAAATTCTGCAATTCCATCCCAAATCTTTCCCTCTGTTTAGCTATTCCTTGAAACAACCTCAACATCCAAGCTTCCAGTCACAATCTGAAGATTGACTCAGGTAGGTTGTGGTCAAAAATGGTCTACTTTCTGGCACATATTACAACGTTACACATTATTTAATTTGCTATTGAAAGGCACATAGGGAATAACGGAGCTCAAGCATTTACAATTTTGATTAGCTGCAATAAAAATGTGACAAATAGAGTGTGTGATTTAAAGCAGAGTAGGCAAGATAAAGGAGCCTCAGGCTGTCAATGGCAAGCAGTATATTTACATAATGCATCAGAATGATCAATATCTGAATTAGGTCTTCCAAGATAGGTAAGATCAAACAGATTATGAATCCTATAATCATAGAAAAACTGTTAAAGAAAAAAAACATTTACACCATTATATCTGATCTAATCTACAAAAATCTCTTCAACTTAATTCTACCAAGCCTTGCAGAGGCACTTCTGCGTGATGTGGTTTTCTGGGTTTCTGCCTTCACCTTCCTTTCGGGCAGCAAATTCCAAAACTTTGCCTCCCTGGGAGGTGAAATGAATTTCCTCGTCTCCTCTCTAATTCTTCCACTGATTATTTTAAATTTACGCCAGTTGGTTTTTGGCCCACTGTCAAAGGAAATAGATGCTTCCTATTTACTCCATCTACGCACCTCCTAATCTTACACATTGCAGCAAAGCCACACTTAATGCAAAGTGCTTGCCAATTCAAATTTTCCTCATCAGTGCAGTTTTCCAATATTGCCAACACCCTCAAAAATGTCCTTGATGCTTTCTACATGGTGATAACATCCCTTCTGTAATGTAAAGGCCACAGTATACACAATACATAAGCTGTGGTACAAGTGCAAATGTCAACATCATGGCACCTTTGGTCTTCAGTTGTGCTGGACTCACAGGCTTTCTGGATAACTGGAAATTACTCCAATACCCTAACAGTTCTAGTTCACGTTCCTTACATGTTACACAATGGTATAAAATATATTTCAGTGATCTCTCCTTTGCTCCATGCCATACAGTATCTTTTATTTAATATTCCTTGCCCTTGATTAAACTTCATTTAATATGCCGACCATCTCTATCTTCCCAGATTCTGAAACATCCTTTTGCAAAAAGAAATCTCTGAGATCTTCAAATTGGACATTTATTTATTTACCCGATAGATGGGCCTCTCAGGTAAGGGGGTAAGGCCATTTATGAGCTTGAAGGTCATAGGTTTATACTATGAGCTTAAGATCTATCCAGAGGAGCCAACTCCAGCTCAAGCTTGACATTCTAAATATTCCAGATTTTTTAATATATTAACTTTCAGCAAAATAATCATAGACACAATCCTTACTGTCTTGTTTGTACAACATACACAAAATGCCAGGCAGAATCTATGGAAAAGAGTATATTCAACATTTTGGGCCAAGACCCTTCATCAGGTCGGGAGAAATATAGATGAGGAGTGTGACTATCTCTGGGTCAGACTGGGCGATAGTGTTAGGAAACCTAGTGGTCAGGGAGAAAGACTGGAGATTCTGTGGTTGCAGAAAAGATGCCAAGATTATGTGTTGTCTGATAAGTGCCAGGGTTACAGACATTTCAAAGTGCTATCAGAAAATTTATGAGGGAGAAGGTAAATGGCCAGAGGTTGCTCTACAGATTGGCACAAATGACATATGTGCAGAACACAAGATGAGTTCCTGCAGAATGAATGTATGGAGTTAGGCAAGAAATTAAAGTGCACATCCTCAAACGTAGTGATCTCTGGATTACTCCTGGTGTCACATGTTAATGAGTCCAGGAATGGAAAAATGGGCCAGGTGATTGGATGGCTGAAGACTTGGTGCAGGGAGCAGGGATTCACGATTTTAGATTATTGACATCTCTTCTGATGTAGGGGCGACCTGCACAAGAAGGATAGGTTTTACATGAATCTGACTGGAAGCAATATCTGAATAGGGAATTTTGCTTTTGCCACCAGGGAAGGTTTAAACTAGATTCTCAGGGGGTGATGGGGTGAAAGAGTAAGGTCAGAGAGAAGACAAGGGTGCCTACAGCAACCAAAAGGTGCAGGCCTAGCAATCAGGATAGCTATCTTTACGAGAAAAATTCAGATAGAACCACTACTGTAAATCACGTACATTACAATTTACATAACTTCATAGTTAAGGGGAAGAACTGACAGTGTGGATTGCCTCTGGGGAATGGGATACTGTGGACATTACAGAAATATGTAAGAGAGGCAAATCAGTGTTCCAGGGTGCTAATACTTCAGACATGATGGAGGAACAGGTAGGAGAGGAGGGGTTGTTGACTCTTTGATAAAGACGGGCATAATGTCAGTGCTTAGAGACCATCAGGGCCACCCATCGATCTGTGGAGCCATAGGAGATGGCCAGGATTCTTAATACAGTATCTATTTCCCCTTGGTGTTTACCAAGGAAAATATCATGGATGCCAAAGAAATAAGGGCATCAAGTAGTGAGATCCAGAAACATGTGTATATGAGGAAGGGTGTATTCTCAGTCTTGAAGGACAATAAGGTGAGAAAATCACCAGGGCTTTATCAAGTGCGCCCCCAGATCTAATGGGATTCTAGAGAAATAATGATGGAGGCCCTTGCAGTGTTATTTGCTTTGCTGTTAGCCATGGTGATGTTCTAGGTGACTGGAGAGTGGCTAATGTTATGCTGTGCTCTGGTAGGGAAGCAGACTGTTCAGAGAAGGTAGCTCTCTGCTCATGCAGTGGGCTGACCTGCTGATGTGTGGTATCGCTCTGTTGGAGGAGAACAGCTCATAGCATCCCACTGCTCCTGGAGGACTGAGAACTGCTCGGACTGGCATCCTGGTGTCCACTCTGCTCTGCTCATTGATGGAGAGACAAGTGCAATCAATAGCTGGCTGCCCAAGGTTGTTACTGGCTCTTTATTGGAATCTAATTAGATGAAGCTATGCCTGAGTGACCTCTCAGATGTAGTAGAAATAAAGAAATTGGAAAAAAACAGCAGCCACTTGGGAAGTCCCAGTGGCGAAGGAGCAGAGAGTCAGAGAAGACTGTGCAGATGAGATAAAGATTGAAGTTATTCCCATCAAATCCCATATACTTCAGCCTAAGGAAGCATGGGCCTGTGAATCCAATGCTGCTTAGGAAGGTATAGGTAGGAGATGATGTCTTTGAAGGCTATGAATGAGGAGGCTGTCTGCTGATGTGTGTATCTTTGCCTCCTGCTCTGAAATCCACAACATACCTTGAGTGGATAGCACAGTGGGACAGCTGATGGAGCTGGTGCCACCAAGTTCCAGTGAGCTAGGCTGAATCTTGACCTGTGGTACAGTCTGTGCTCTCCCTATGACCACATGGTTTTCCCCTGGGTACCCTGCATCCCAAAGGTATGCAGGTTGGTGGGTTAAATCAGCCACTATCAATTTCCCCCGGTGTAGGCCAGTGGTAGAATTCATGGGGATATGCTGAGAGGGGAACACAGAGAGAAATGGTGGTGAATAGGATTTTTAGGATGAGGTGAGTGGTGGAATCTGGCAGCAGAAGGGGGTGGGGGGGGATGATGGGAATAAGAATAAAGTGTGATTCGTGTAAATGGTGCTTGATCACCCACTGGGCCATATTCCATGCTCTATGACCTGTATGACTCTATATATAACTCAATGCCAATGGAGGGGCATCAATGTTGCCTCCTCTTGGGCACCCAGTAACTGAGATCTGGAGAAAGCCTCCTTCCCGCTTATGGTTATCATTCTGGAATGCATTAGTACAATTTGCAGTCATTTCTGAGATGTCCACGTATCAATACCACCTTTTAATTAACAAATGAGACAATAAATTAGTGCAATGTGGTCTGGTTCTACAGAGACTTTTCCTCAGTGGTTGTAGCTCAGAACTTGTTGTTTTTCCAGTTTAGGTTGGTACAAGTAGAAATGAGTGTAGGATGATTATGACAGGATCTTGTAGGTGCTGTGCTTTAGACGAATGCCAGGTGAACTAATATGATAAATTACTAAAAGTGACTGGTCCAATCTTGGACGATTTCACTCAAAAATTATCTCGTGTGATCTACCTATACTAATGAAAGATTAGTGTAAATGGGAGATTGATGGTTGATGCCTATTTAATGGAACAGAGGGCCTGTTCCATGATGTTTGACTCCGTAACCCTGGATAACGTCAAAGTTGGACTGCATAGCACACAGAAACCAAACAATACATTTTGAATTTCTAGGCTTTACTGTGTTCTCAAAAGTGAAGTTTAATTAGATAGCTTGTTATCATAAAAGGGGCATTCCAGCACCACTGACAAAGTTTTCCATTATACTTGTACCTCATTGTACTTGTGTATACAGTATGCCAATATACTTGACTTGAAAGATCATGTGACATGATTTGAAGAACAGCAGGAAGTTCTGCCTAGTATCTTGACCCATGCTGTCCCCTCAGCTGAAATCACCAAAGTAAATTGTGTTTTATCCTACTGTTGTTTGTGTTTTATGGCTGTGCACATATTGGCCACAATCCTTCCACGTTTTAATATCTAGCAAAAGATAGTGGGTAATTTGTTGTAAAGTACAGTGTGAGTGTTGCTTGTTTCTCTCACTATATAATAGGTTCTCACAGCTTCTTCTGAATTAGATGCTGTGGGCATGTTTTGAATTACTTTGCTCTATGTGGTAATAACTATGCTGAGGCAGAGCGAAACATTTGAAATGACTGGTGAAGCATGGAACTAAGAGTTGGCAATTTTATTAATATATATATGTGTGTGTGTTTGTACGTTGCAATTAAAAAAAATAGATTTGAAAAGTGTGCTAAATAGTTGGGCCATCACAAGCCTGAGCACACCAGTACTCCAGATATGTCTAATGCCGCAAATTAAAACAGAGTGATTCATGGGATATTGATGAGCACAACTGAAGTATTATTCACCTCTGATATCACCCACTTGACTTTGTGATGCAGCCTCAGCAGGCAGTGACATTCACTGGAAGAATGGACCATGGTTTCTGCCAAACTCTTCTGTCTTAATCTTGAATACATTCCACAGCCTCCCAACCAATGAGGGTGCTCCCTTACTGGGAGTGCTCAGTCGAGCATTTGGCTTGAACTTTTTGAAGGATTATAAGCAGAATCACTGGACAAAGGTACCTGATTGGTATAAATTTCAATTGTTATATATTTGACTGCTAAGCTTTTAAGCTAGATGTCTGGGGATTTGAAAACACCTTCCAGATGTTTTCTTCCAAACACACAACTGTTCATTCTGACCTAAGTCTTTTGCAATGATCATTGCTTAGAGTTATTCATATCACAATATCCTCTATTAGAGAACAGCCATTATATTAAACAACCAAAAAGATATATTATTTGTAAAAGAATTTACCTTGTGTAAAGCAACATTTCTTAGAACATGGAACAATAAAGCATTGTTCAGGCCCTTAGGCTCATGATGTTGTTCCAACCTTTTAACCTACTTTATGATCAGTCTACGTTTCCTCCCACAGCTTTTCACTTTTCCTTCAGCCATGTGCCTACCCAAGAGTCTCCTACAGCTCATGAATAGATCTGCCTCTAACACCATCCCTGGCACTGCATTCCATGCACACACCAATCTTATGTAAAAATTCTACCTCTGACATCTTCCAATACTTCCCTCCAAAACACCTTAAAGTTCTGTCCTCTCGTATTAGCCATTTCTACCCTGGGAAAAAGTTGCTGGCTGTCCACTCTGTCTATGCCTCTTATTATTTTATACTCCTCTATCAAGTCCTCCCTCATCCTCTTTCAGTCCAAAGAGAAAAGTCTTAGCTTGCTCAGCCTCCCCTCATAAGACATGCTCTCTGATCCAGGCAGCATCCTGGTAAATCTCTTCTGCACCCTCTCTAAACCTTGCTTTAGTCCTTCCTTCAATAAAGCAACCAGAACTGAACATGGTACTCCAAGTGTGATATAACTTCACAGTTCTTGAACTTAATCCCCTGACTAATGAAGACTAACACTCTTATGCCTTCTGAACTACCTTATCCACTTGTTTGACAGCTTTGTGGGGTCAATGGTCATGGTCCCCAGGATCCCACTGGTCCTCCACACTGATAGGAATTCTGCCACTTGCCTCTGTTCTGTCTTTAAGTTTGACCTTCCAAAGTGTACCACTGCACACTTTTCCACACCGTATCTCACAGCACTCTGCATGAGATCTCAATAAATAAATAACGTTCAGGATGTCGGGCTGTTTCAAGTTCTGAATCAGCAGCTTTTTAGGGAATGTCTTGGAATGGAATCACTGCAATTAACCCATAGGTACTGAGGGGAAACTTAGCTCTTGATTGCAGTAGTGTCAGTTTATTAAGACATCAACACTTATTTTATTTTTACCAGCACTGTTTTCCCTGTGGAATATTTATAGGAGCAATGTTATATCGCTATTTTTTGTTGCGATTAAGTTTGTGGTATTTCTTTGGACTTGACGAGGGTCAGAAACATGGTGGTGGGAAGTGGTCCTACTGGAGAGAACTGTGGCATGAGTACTGGGGTTCCCACACCGCTCCTCTGAGTGTCCTTACCAAGAGCTACTGAAACAATCTGGACCAACTACCCCAGTCGGAACAGGGAGAAGAGTGTCCTTTCAATGTAAATCTCACTCAGTTACTGCGAAAGGTAACCATGTGTAACACAGCTATGAAATCCCCAGATGAATTTTTGGGAAAGTGCGAATCAACTTGGAAAGGGTCGTTAACATGCAGCACTGAATTTAACAGCTATGTAATGGAATTTCATTATATCCAGATAAATATTTTGCTGAAATTAACAAGGATTCAAACTGTCCCTGTAATAAAGGAACGGATTTTATTTTCCCAACACTGACCTTCTTCCTTTGGTTCTTCCTTCCAGCAATCCCTATTCCATATAGACTAACACAGCACAGAGTTCTCTGCCAAGTGAAGGATTAGTGCAGCTATTTATTCAAGGATTAATTTCAAGGCCATCCTGTCTATCCCAAATGTAAGAGCCAAACGTCAGTGGCAGCTGCATCAAACCTTCAGTACACAACAAGAACTTTCCTGAAATAACTGCCCATTCCCAAGACCCAGGGAGATCAGCCCCCAGGAAATATCACTGACTGGTCAATTACAGTTAATAATAGTAAACTGAAATATCTCCAATAAATATTCCATAGGGAAAACTAGCAAATAATAATAGTAAACTAAAATACCAAGTGTAAATGTCTTAATAAGCTAATCCCAGAGCAGTTGTGGAAAATAGCTAAATTTGCCTTTAGGTTTCTTGGGCTGAGTAGTGGTGATGGGGTGGGGGGGTGGGGGGTGGTTCTGGATGACATTCACAAGGTTTCCTGTTACTATATTAGAATATCATGCTAGACTTAAATAAGTTGCATTCTGTGTAATAATATGATGGATCTTGGCATTCCTTTGAAAAGCTGTCTGTGAATAAAGAGAGTGCATATCAAGGAGGCCTACAATGTCACTCTGTTTGGATGGTAGTGGATTTATAAGAGGAATGAAACTAGGAAATATTTTTGAATAATTGAAGGCTTTCCTTATTATGCACTGTCCTGTTTATGGACAGTTTCAAATATGGGACTTGGTTGGAATACTCGACTCTTTTGTTGGCCTGTCTTCTTAAGTCAACAATGTTAAGTCAACATTTCCAGGTGAATGCAGCTAATTGTAGACAGTGAGTTCAATTACAGGGAGTGGTAGCTGCTTGTAAATCTCAGGATTCAGGTCATTGACTGGCTTCCGTTCCCTTCAAATTTATTTTGGTTCTTTTGCAAATTTCTGTTGGGGTGCAACAGTAGCATGGCAGTTAGTGGGATACTATTACAGCTTGGGGCGTTGAAGTACAGAGTTCAATTCTGCAGCCTTCTGTAAGGGGTTTGTACATTCCCCCGTGGACGTCTGAGTTTCCTCCCACAGTCCAAAGACGTACCACTTGGTAGGTTAATTGGTCATTGTAAATTGTCCTGTGATTAGGCTAGGGTTAACTAGGTGGGGTGCTGGGCAGTGTGGCTCGTTAGGCCAGAAGGACTTGTTGTGCACAGCATCTCTTAAACTAAAAATAAAATCTGCAACAGATGGCGGAATCTGGTGGAAGCATCAAGGTTGGCAGATGTGGCAGCCTTTATGTGCTTGTAAAAGGAGAGGGTTGGGGCGTAGCTTACGCTTGCTGCAATAAATGATGAAGGCTCTTCACCCAGGCTGTCAACAAACATGGCCCACAGTGACCTGCATTGCATCATGGATGTGAATTCCTAACTGGAGCGTCTTATAACTAACTGGAAGATGTTTTATTGATTTAATTGTTTTAGAATTAAATGGTTAGAAAGTAAAAGTGAAGTAAGTTTAAAGAACATGAACTTAAAATAAACACTGGGAAATCTACAGATGCTGGAAATAGCTTTAATCCTTGTGGACATTTTAAAAAGAAACTGAGATTTGGGACTATTTCACCTATAACTCATTAATTTGAAAGCTGATGTCAATTTAGCCCGACTGCATTTCACTCATTATGGCCTGTGGCTGTGTGAACATGAGACAATGCTTTTCCTTCCCTAATATGGTGAATAGGGCCCTGCTTCCATGAATATTTTTGGAATATATGTCTCAAGAAGACAGTATCATTCACTAAGGATCCGCATCACCCAGGATATGCTCTCTTGTCATTACTACCATCAGGGTGGAGGTACAGGAGCCTGAAGATCCACACTCAATTTTTAGGAACAACTTCTACTCCTCTGCCATCAAATTTCTGAACGGTCCATGAACCCATGAACAGCACCTCACAACTCTTTTGCACTACTTCCTAATTGATATTTTATTATTACTCCTTATACTTGGACTGTACTGCTGCCACAAAATAGCAAATTTGATGACAGATTGGTATGAGAAAGCCATACGTCATTGTAGGCTAGAAGCATGCATTCAGAGGTGAGTGGCATTGAGGGAGTCCCAGTAGAGGGAGTAAGTACGAGTGTTGCTCCATCCACAAAGGCACTAAAAGTGACAGTATATGTATGCAGGAAAGATCTTGTCACCCTCGTTACCTGATGCCACTAGTAATGATCACTCCATTTCCTTATCCCATAATAATCCTGGAATTGTGATGAAATTGACAGACCCATTTGTCAAATCTCCCTCATTCTTTGAATAAACTGAACACACAAGATAGGATAGAGAACATAGAATATTACAGCACAGTACAGGCCCTTTGACCCATGAACTTTAACCTACTCTAAGATTAATCAAGAGTATCCCCCTTACATAGCCCTCCATTTTTCTGTCATCCATGTTCCTACCTAAGAGTCTCTTACTCACCCTAATGTGTCTGCCTTATGTTCTTGAAGTAAAAGTATCATCAATCCATTGTTATCATCAATCACAATGACAGATAATTATTCTTTGTGAATAATCTGGAAACCTGGGTGTTCCCAGTCCTGGCCAGTTTTACTTAGCTTGGAGCACAAAAAACCACAGGAGCAAGATTAAATAAGTGGCTGGCACTCCATGAAAGGAAATCCTGCTGCAGCAGGATGTATAGAAAGGTAAAACAAGTGATGGGTGAAATTTCTGTCAGTGACACACATCCACATGCACATGCACTGTTTGTAGGAGATTTAGCCAAAACCAATATGAAGATATTTTCCTGGTATAAGTGAGGCCTTTAGAATGAGCCACAGGTAATGAGAGAAAAATTTACACACCCCTTTTCAACAGACAACTGCAAACATTCTAGAGGTCCATGAGATGAGAGAGGATTTAAGAATGAGGTGCTTATGTAATGGATATCATTGTGTAGTTCCACCATGAAGCATATTTACAGAGCACTGCCACAAGAAAGCAGTATCTAACGTCAACAAGCACCTGGGGTACAATGGTGTGGTGTTTTTATGACAGCACTTTCCATTACCTCAGCACAATTTATTTGCCTATAATTAACTACAGCCAGGCCCCCCATATCACTTCAAACTATTGTGCAGTCCAAGAATATAACAGATCATCTTTGAGAAATACTGAGCTCTATAAGATGTTGGTGAGCCCACGCCCAGCATATTGTGTGCACTTCTGATCACAATACTATAGGAAGGATGAGATTAAGTTAGAGAGGGTTCAGAAAGCATTCACAAGGATTTTGCTTGAACTGGAGGGCTTGAGTCATGAGGAGAGACTGGATGGGCCAGTACTGTTTTCCCCGGAGCACAGGGGGCTGAGAGGTGACTTATGAATGTTAATAAAATCATGAGGGGCATAGATAAGGTCATAGCCCATTTTGCAGAGAAGGGAGTAGAAAACTAGAGGGAATAGGTTTAAGGTGTGAAGAGAAAGGTCTAAAGGAGACATGAGGAGCAGGTTTTTCACTTAGAAGGTAATGGTGAGCTGCCAGAGGAACTGGTAGATGCAGGTACAATTTCAAAGTTGGAAATATATTTGAACATTTTCTTGGATAGGAATGTTTGAGAGGAACATGCAGCAAACACAGGCAAAATGGTTTAGCTCGAGAAGGCACTTTTGTGAACATCTCAGGATGTTCGGGATGGCCCTGAAATTTGGCCCAATGGATGAATTGGGCCAAAGGATCTGTATTGATTAACTGTGAGTGTATGACAGTACAACTCTATATGGTAAGACCTCTCTAAATGACCTAAACTTCAGAAGCATTACTGATGCACCATTAATAACTCACTCTGTGACGTAAAGGCAAGATATCGGCTTTTATTGACTGGAAGAAGGAACAAGCAGTGAGTGACCACCATACTACATCCTAGAGACTGAGAGGCCGGGCTCAGGCCTTGGTCGCCTTTATACAGGGGTCTGTGAGAGGAGCCACAGGAGCAGTCAGCAGGGGGCGTGTCCAGACAGGTATATGTAGTTCACCACAATTACTTCCATTGGCTACTTGTCCTCTCAGTGTAGAAGTTCTATGTCTTAGATTGGCCATAAAACCAGAGATATGTAGAGCATTGACCTAATATGTCCATGACATCCCTTTTGTCCATTAACTTGATCCATGTTCATCTATGTCAGGGGTTCTCAGTCTGGGGTACATGGATCCTTTGGTCCATGGCATAAAAAAGGTTGGGAACCATTGTAATCTATGCCTTACCTATTTAGGTGTTTATACAAATGCTTATTAAACATAGTAGTTGCACCCAATTTCTGCACCTCTTTTAGCGGCATGTTCCATGCTCTGTATAAAAAAAAGCTTACTCATCAGATCTCTTTTAAAATTCCTTCCTCTCACCTTAATCCCAGGCCTTCTTGATTTGGTACCGCTAACAATGGAGAAAGATATTAATGATCTGCCCTAAAAATGCCACTCACTTTCCTGTTGAGAAAAATAAAGAGGTTTTTTTAGGGGTGTTGTGACTGTGAATGGAGAGACCTCTGAAGCTGGTAGATATGGAAGTCTTTATTCAGCAAAACAAGCTGGCATCATACCGGAGACACTCTTGGAAGAATAGGCTCTCTGATCCAATATTACATGACATTTTTATATGCTGAAGATCAAAGGTAATGGCAGGACAATTCAATAGATACAATATAGCCGCAATGCTTCATTTGAATTACCTATAATTTTCAAACACCTACACTCTGGACACCCAAAACATATGCTTCTCACAGTTGTCTCTGAGCTACATTCATGAATATGCAGACATCTCAGGTCAATGAGTGTCTCTTGGACAGCAAGTGACCAGCTCCAAGAACACTATTGTTCTAAACTGCAATTTGAACTCAATCTACAATCCACAGTCAGATCTGAAGACTAGTTGCTGTAGAAATGAATATTTGCTGTATTCCATAACTCCAGATACACCATAACGGGCACCACCAGCAATGGGCACATTCAACGGCCTTGCATCTTCAATAAGTTCACTACAATTTTCACAGAGTTATGTTGATTTCACTGTCAATTGAAATGAATCACACTGAGACCTAGATGTGTGCACTAACTGCGTACTATTTCTCTGAAAATGTTCAGATTCAGATTCAAATTTATTTATCACATGTACATTGAAATTTACTGTGAAATGTGTCATTAGCATTAACAACCAACTCACTCAAGGATGTGCTGGGAGCAGCCCACAAGAGTCACCACAGATTCCAGTGCCAACATAGCATGCTCACCATGCTTGGCAGAACAACGCAGAACACAACAAAACACAAATGCTAAATGACAAAGCAAGCTAGCAGAAGAAGCTCTATTCCTCCCTACCCATGCATGTACACAGGCTTCTAATCCCAGGACAGGCCATCTTTGGTCTCCAGCCTTCAGCAGTCTTGTGGATTCACACAGCTCCTGAGCAGAATTGCAGAGATTCACTGACTCAAGTCTCTAAATGTTATCATTTTGATGACCTAACATCCATTCTTACAATACCTACCACTTGTAAATCTACAGTAATAAGCTGTGCTTGCAGATCGTATGTGATTTGTTAACCAGTTCTGAACTCATTGTATAAAATATTATGTCATCAGTTGTATCACATCAGGATGTCCATGATAAGACTAATGATGCGGATTGTCTTTGCAGAACTGTAAGTTCAGAACCAGTCATACCAGATGAATGCTAATGGTCTAAACATTAATTTCCAAATATGGATGTAATATTGCTGATGACCAAGACCTTGGCAGAATAATTTCAGCAGCTGAGTTGAAATCTACGAAGAGTGATTTTTCTCCTCTCAGCATGATCTCAGGTCAAGAAGTCATGTTGAGAGAATGGATTTGTAACTGCAAATGATGTTTTTTTACAGCAAGTTAGAAAGAAATACTGAAGTGAGAACATGGGACTGATGTACGTTCTAAGACAAGAATGCTGTGAGGTGAGATTAAATTATTGCCAATTTCTTAGGCTGTTGGCTGGATATTTTACTTTCTACTGATGCAACGTTTGACAGGTTCATAAAGATAGGCATCATCCCATCCCTTTCAAATCTCAGTGTGTATACAAACCAAGGCTGAGGCTACACTTAAATAGTGAATGAGTTACCTGCCTCTGAGCTTACTTGCTGTTTTATTTTAGTCAGAGCTTGCTGATAAGTATTTAAATTGTGGAGAATGGGTACATTATTTATATATCACTTTATTATCTACAGAGTTCATCTACAGTGTGGTAAGAGTAAGTTGCTGTGCTTGTGAACAACAGATGGTGTACCAGTCACATGTCTATGAAAGAATGAACCTACAGTCCAGACATTGAACTGCTTGCTGTGAGTTTGTGTCCATTTTATCTATCGCATGAGTTCAGCACACCATATAGCTTGTTGTCTATATTCTGCCTTACCGATGCAATCCCGATGCTGTGTGATGTTATACACACTACCATTGTGAGGCTCCAGATTCAACACCCCAATGCATTCACTGCAGTATCAGGAAACTTCAACAGTGTTTCCCTTTCGACAACCCTGCCCACCTTCGATCAGTTTGTCAAGTGTCATAAAAGAGAAAATAAAACACGGGATCTCTTGTATGTAAGTGTTAAAGATACATACAGCTCCACAGCTCTCCCCCCACTTGGAAGATCAGATCACAACCTGGTTCACCTCATGCCCCTGTATAAGCCCAAAGCACAGCGACAGCTCGATACCACCAAGATAGTAAAGAAATGGTCTCCAGAGGCATCAAGGTCTTGAAGAGCTGCTTTGAGGTTACTGGCTGGAATGTGCTTTGTGAACCATTTGGGGAGGACTTACTGATTGCATCACTGGATACATCAACTTCTGTGTGGACGCTGTAATATCATCAAGGCTTCCCTAACAACAAGCCATGGGTCACCAGTGATCGAAAGACTCTCCTCAAACACAAAAAGAGAGCCTTTAGATCAGGAGACAGGGAGGATTTGAAACTCGTGCAGAGGGAGCTAAAGGGGAATATCAAGATGGTTAAAGAGGAATTCAGGAGAGAACTGGAGAACGAGTTTGGACAGTGAAGCACACAGGAGATGTGGAGAGGCATGAAGAACATCACTGGCTTCTATCAGCCTAGCTGTAGAGCCTTGGAATGCAGCTGTGAATGGGCCAATGAGTTAAATCAATTCTTCAATAGGTTTGACAATTGTCTCCTGTTCACACCACCCTCAGCACACCAGTCCAGGTGTCGAGGTACCTAATGTTCCCTCAGCTCAGATAACTCCCCTTCTCCCTTCTCCCCACTCCAAAACAACACGGGCTATCACTGTCTGCATCCCCTCCTTGCCCTGCACCTACCATCCACACCTCTACATGCCAACTACTACTGTCCCCATCTTCACCTCCCAAAGCCCCCAACTTCGACTAACTCCCCATTCATCATGGACTCACCTTCACCTACTGAGCAGGTGAGAAGGGCTCTGGGGAAACACTGACACGGCAAAGCATGGGGCTGGGAATGTGTGAGCTCCAAGGTCCTGAAGGAGAATGCTGAGCAGCTGTGTAAAGCTCTCCAGCACATTTTCAGTCTGACTCTCAAGCTGGAAACGGTCCCAGTTGCGTGGAAAACACGGCATGTAGTCTCAGTTCCCAAGGAGGGCCGACCAGTAGTCTTGAATGACTATCATCCAGTGACAACGAACTCATACATCATGAAGACCCTAGAGAGGCAGGTCCTGGCTCACCTCTGACCCTTGGTTAGATCAGCACTTGATCCTCTGCAGTTTGTTTACAACAAGCACATTGGAATTGATGATGCTGTTGTCTACTCCCACTTGGATAGGCAGGGCAGCACTGTGAGGATCATGCTTTTTGATTTCTCAAGTGCCTTCAATACCATACGTCCCTCGTTGCTGGGGGGGAATGCTCCGTTCAATGCAGGTTGGCACTTCCATAGTATCCTGGATAATGGACTACCTGACTGGAAGACCACAGTATGTGTAGTTTCAGAGCTGTGTGTCAGACATGGCTATAGGCAGCACTGGGACCCCACAGGGGACTGTATTGGCTCCCTTCCTGTTTACCCTGTGTACCTCGGACTTTAGATAAAACACTGAGTCATGCCATCTGCAGAAATTACCTGATGACGCAGCAATAATTGGGTGTATAAAGGGAGGATGGGAGGATGAACACAGGGCCCTGGTGGACAACTTTGTCAAATGGTGCAAGCTGAATCATCTGCAGCTCAACATCAGTAAGGCAAAGCAGATGGTGATGGACTTTAGGAAGACCAAGCCTGCATTGCTCTCTGTTACCATTGATGGTGAGAACATGGATGCGGTGAGGACCTAAAGGTAGCTGGGGGTGCACCGGGATGACAGATTTGAGTGGAGCACCAGCACACCAGTCTATTGTTGCCAGTACAATCTTCTATGCGGTGGTGTGCTGGGGCAATGGGATCAACACAGGTAATGCCAACAGGCTCAATAAACTGATTAGAAAGGCTGGCTCTGTTATAGCAGTCAAACTGGACACACTGGAGGCTGTGGTAGAACGAAGGACCCTCCAGAAAATCCTGGCAACCTGGACAATGTTTCTCACTCTCTGCATACCACCTTGACTAAACAGAGGAGCACTTTTAGCAATAGACTAACACAATTGCCCTGCTCCAAAGAGTTCTATACGAGGTCTTTCTTACTCTCGGCCATTAGGCTCTATAATGAGTCAAACCTATAGCCCAGGAAGTGATGACCCCCTCCTGTTAGACTGTAACTCATTTTTATTCTTTCTTTCTTCTCTTCTAATATTTGTATATTTGTATATCTGTGCATTTGTAATGCTACAGTGACACTGTAATTTCCTTTGGGATCAATAAAGCATCTATCTATCTTATTACATGAAGAAAATGCGTAAGAAATAGCTTATCATAAACACAAGAAATACTGCAGATGCTGGAAATCCAGAGTAACACTCACAAGAAGGTGGAGAGACACAGTAGGTCAGGCAGTATCTATGGAAGAGAATAATGAATCAATGTTTCAGGTAGGTCAAGCATCTTCATCAGAACTGGAAAGGAAGGGGGAAGAAGCCTGAAAAACTAACAAATAACTTATTTTCACAGAATTAATTATGGCACCTGTTGTAATGTGAGTATTATTAACAGTAAGTTAATACTAATCAGGAAGCTGTTGTTAATAAGAGGATGGTTCCAGGGTCAGCAGGGTTTTATTTCCAGTGTGCATTGTATGTAGTTCCACCACCCATGCCGCACGAGGTATCTGAAAGCCTCTGGATTGTAAATATCATTTGCCGTCCCAAATAAAGATGCTCTTTTGGCCATAAAACTGTCAAGTGGTCCTTTTGTAAAGCAGAAGTTACCACAGCACCTGATTTTCTTTAATGGAAATAAGAGCATTGTGTATAAATAAATATTTTTTTAAATTAGAAAACCTATTAGACCTATTTTCTTCAAACCTTTCCCATCCTGGGGGTCTCTGAGATCACTACGTGTCTTACCAATGGTTTTATTTCATTTGTATGCCTGAATTAAGATCAAGTGCACAGCTGGCACTGTCTCCTGGCAGAAACCTGTGTCAGCAGTTGGAGAGGAGCTGCTGCCAGCTCTGGTTGCTACGGTAAAAAAGTGCAGAGCAGGCAGATGATCTCCAATCCCACTGGTCATTCTGCTGGCCCTATTATGTTTCCCCTAGTTGCAGAGCTTCTCAAGTCTTCCAAATAGGTAAGGCTGCATATAAATATAAAACACCTCAGCTCTCAAGTCAGGAAGTTTTGATCACGTTGTTTCTGTCTTAATATTATTTAAGTATAATTCTGGTGCCTCTTATAGAAGATTGGCTAACTGGCAGGAGGCAAAAAAATGGGAATGAAAGGGGCCTTTTCTCATTGGCTGCAGTGGTGTTCAGCAGGGGTCAGTGTTGGGACTGCTAATTTTCACATTATACGCCAATGGTTTGGAGGACGGAATTGATAGCTTTGTGGCCAAATTTGCAGATGACACAAAGATAGGGAGAGGGGCAGGTAGTGTTGAGGAAGCCAGGAGCCTGTAAAAGGACTTAGATAGATCAGGAGAATGGGCAAATGAATGGCAGATGAAATATAGTGTAGGGATATGTATGGTCATGCAATTTGGTAGAAGGAATAAAGACAGAAAATTCAGAAATTACAAGTGCAAAAGGACTTCATGCGGAATTCTCTAAAGGTTAACTTGCAGGTTGAGCTGGTGATGAGGGAGGTAAATGCAACATTAGCATTCATTTTGAGAGGACTGGAATATGGAAGTAAGGATGTAATGCTGAGGTTTTGTAAGGCATTGGTCAGAATGCACCTGGAAAATTGTGAGTAGCCATGGGACTTTTATCTAAGAAATGATGTGCTGGCATTGGAGAGGACTCAGAGGAGGCTCATGAGAATGATATTGGGAATGAAAGGATCAGCATATGATGGCTCTGGGCTTGTACTCATTGAATTTAGAAGAATGGGGGGATTCTCACTGAAGCATATCAAATATTGAAATGCCTAGATGAAGTGAACATGGAGAGGATGTTCCTTATATTGAGGTAAACTAGGACCTGAGGACACAGCCTCAGAATACAAGGATGTTGCTTTAGAACAGAGGTGAGGAGGAATCTTTTAGCCCAATGGCAATGAATCTGTGGAATTTATTGCCATAGATGGCAGTGGAGGACAAGTCATTGGGTATATTTAAAGTGGAGGCTGATTTACAAGTATGTCAAAGGTTATGAAGAGAAGACAGGAGAATGGGGTTGAGAGGGATAATAAATCAGCCATGATGGAATGGCAGAGCAGACACAATGGGCTGTATAGCTTAATTCTATCCCAATGTCGTATGGTCTTATGGTTTCTCAAGTCTCTTCCAAGAAACGGTGCAGGAATCTCTGATGACATTGTTCCTGTATTAATATTATGTAACAGCAGTTCCGGTGTCTCTTCCAGTGTGAGTCATCCTTATCTTTGGAGCAACCATGTGGCAAGTGCTAAATGAGTTGTAGACCTTGATTTTTGCACTCCAAGCCTTTTGTCTGTCTTGTTGAACTTGCTGGTAGAATGGTCTTCACTTGCTGTGACCTTGCTTGTTTGCCTTGCTTTTATTTCTCCAAGGAAGGATATGCTGTAATAGTTCTAAGATCAGTTTCCTGCATGACATGACATGCTGCTCTGGTGTACATGCCATTGCAATAAATAGTGAGTGGGGAGTCAGCACAAACTATGCTCCAGGTCCCAAAATATAACTGAAGCATCAAAGTGTGACTGCAGACTCTTGACTTCACTTAATTCATAACTTATAAATCATTCTTATACATATCTTTTGTTTTCTTCACTTATGGGCTTTCCCAGTGGGCAGGGTGGTGGGGATTTTGCTATCCATTGTCTGGCAGTGCAGACCCTCACTAGCATGCTAGGTGAATAAGACGGCATTCACTGCTCTACTATTTCAATCTACCCGATACACAGCATCTCATCTTTGCATATGCATGGGCAACGTTCCCTCTTTTTTTTTACAGTTGTGCATAGCAACCATTGCTCTGAGCAGGAAAATTTTACATGGGCTGAATACTGTGCAGCACTTCAAATGTTTTTTTGTGTAATATGAATATTTAGAATGAAAATAGAAAGATCACATACTTTTAGTTTACTTATTATTATTATTATTAAATATAGTACAACAAAGAAAATCTTTCACATTCCATAAATGTTTTCTTGTCTGTCTTTATTATATATCCATTGTCTATAAACACTATCCAGACTAACTTCACATCCAGATGAAATACGCATTTTAATCCTCATCCAAATATTCCACTTCTAGTCTTTCTGGATTTACATTTGATTGAATTCATAAGTCAGCACTAGAAGCTTGAAATATTCCAACAATGTTAACAAGAATTGATAGTTCTTCGAATTCTTCGTTTCTAAATACATAGTTCAACATGTCAGTGAACGTCTTAATTAAACCAGCCTTAACTTCCTCTGAAATTACAAATTTGAAACCATAACATTACAACAACATTTTTGAGGCAATGTTTTCGTCGTAGTCCAAATAGCAGTTGAGCATTTTTTTGTCAGTCACACAACACTCGCTTTTCCAAAACCTAAATTGGCTGCATTTGCAGTAGCAACAGGGTCAAAAGCTTGCCATTCTCTTAAATCATCATTAGGAAACCTATTATCTGAGTGATTACACATTGAATGAATCGAATAATAAAGCAGTATCAATGTCAGAATTTAAAGACGCAATAAATGGTATTGCCAAGATATTGTGGCCATAGCTTGTTAATTTTTGCTTTTGCATATTGCAGTGCTTCAATAGTATTCAACCAGTTTTTCTGAAGGAGTTTAAAAAGAGATGCCATATCTTCTAAAACATTGTTAAGGACAATTAATGCTATTCGGTATTGTGGATTGGTTAAAATCTTCAGGCAGTAGTTGCTGATTGGATCGTTACATTCATTAACTTGCTCTTTGCAATACTCGATCGAAACTTTGTAATTTCCAATTAAAGCAGCAATGGCAAAGTGTCTCACCATCCATCTTTATTTAATTAATTAACAATTAAACATATAATTAGTTACAGGGTACTTCACAAGCATATTAACATAGATTTCACAATTATATTAGCATAATTTCAAAATTATATTAATATTATATAAAGGAAAATTCCAGCTGTGCAGCAACAAATGCTATGTATGCAGGAGCACTTCAGGTACCACACAGCCACACACCCACGTAGCTTAGAGGAAACAGCGATCACATGACTGTTCCCCCTTGCCTATCTCATATCCCCAGCTTCCGGCTTGGAGCCTATCTCATATCAAATTTAATGTTCTAAGTAAATGCATTATCAAAGTATGTATATGACACCATGTACTACCCTGAGATTCATTTTCTTGCAGACGTTCTCTGTAGAACAAGGAAATACAATAGATCCAATGAAAAACTACACACTAAGACTGACACGCAACAAATATGCAAAAAAAAGCAAAGTGTGAAATACAAAAGTAAGTACGTAAATTGATAATACTGAGAACATGAATTGTGTGCTGTGGTAGCGTTGTGATTAGTGCAATGCTATTATGTACAACTATTTCAGAGTTTAGAGTTCAATTCTGGTGCCAACTGTACAGAGTTTGTTTGTCCTCCATGTAACTGCTTAGGTTTCCTCTGGGGTGTTCTGGTTTCCTTCTGCAGTCGAAAGACATACCGGATAATAGGTTAATTGGTCATTGTAAATTGTCCTTTGAGTAAGCTAGGGTTAAATAGGTGGACTGCTGTGCGGTGTGGCTCGTTGGGCCTGAAGGCCCAACGCTGTATCTCTAAATAAATCAAATTAATAGGACCTTGAAATTGTGTCCAAAGGTTGTGGAATTAACTCAGTGTTGAAATGAGTGGAGTTATCCACACTCATTTCTATTGGTCAACCTATTTTTCTTTTTCCACGCTCATATTACTCAGAGGGAATTTTAGTTATCTATGCTTGACGTTTATTAATTACTCTTTCACATCTCAACTCAACGCTGGCAGGTTAACTGGCTAAATTACGCCTGGCAGAAGAAACAAGAGAGCATCAAAGGGCCTGTGGAAAAGCGATTAAATTGTGAGCCTATGGTGAAATAAGGCAGAAGAATGGGACCAATGGGACTGTGGATTAGCATGGATCCAATAGCTTGAATGGCCTTGTTGTGTTTTGTGATATGTAGGTAAGTGATTTGTCTTGCAGGGTATATTAGATGAAAGTTAGCAGTACAACTCACAGTGGAATCCTAGGACCCACTTGTCCTTGTTCACTGATGAATTACCTGGCACAGAGACATGTTAAGATTCATTGGTCTTTAAGCTTATCTATTTTATATTTATGTATAGAGCAGCACATTGGAAATTGAATTATCAACTCTGCTGTTACAACTTCCCATTTTTCTCCATTTCTCCACTATATATTCAGACACATTGCTTCTAAAGTAGATTAGCTACTTAGCGTGTTATTTAATAAATCCTTACCTTCATTTGCCTAGCATACGTAAATTTTTCTTTCATTCTTTTTTATTGCTGTGGCATTTCAAGCAGTAGAACATTTTGTTTCAGATATTCTTACATATATCAATGAAACAGGGTCAGTAAGTTACTTATATGACAAATTAGTATTTAACCTAGGTTTCGTAAACCATTCTAAAATTAATCGAACTTCCCCTTACCAAATTTGTCTTCATCCCTCTATTTTGGTTTATCAGCTGTTTATTCACTCCAGTGGTCACCTTGTGAAGCCATTAAACCTAATCCTCTTGATACCAATTAATTTAGATTCCCTTTCTCATCACATTCTCTGCCATCAGTCATTGACCTTTGAATTAACTCTTGCCCAATTTTAAATATTTCCATATTAAATACCTAAAGTCCTTTACAAAAGCTTAAAGGGAATGTTAAGCCATCTTTAGATTACGGACAAGGTTTAATTAACATAGTCTGTAGTTCCTGTTATGATGTGTTTCTACTCTCTGGTTGCTCCTTTTATGTTGCTATTTTGTGCCATTTTGATCAGGGCAGACTGTTTCTGCAGCATGCAGTCAACAAACAGCCCAGCACTAGTGTGAACTGAACTGAGCTGAAACTGAATATTCCTGGACTGCTTCATTAATTTAGTGGTTTGATGTTTTATATTCTGTGTTTTACATTTGTTTCTTTTTACCTTTGCACAATTTGTTCCTTTTTTAGCGTACTGGCAGTTTGTTGTTTTTCTTTTTAAAAAAAACAAGAAAAAGTGTTGTTTTTCTTTGTTGGTTTTCTTTGTTTCATGGCTGACTGTGGGAAGATGAATTCCAGGGTTGTTTACTACATACATACTTTGCTAATTAATATACTTTGAATTGGATCTTTAAATCCAATATGCCTAGTGTAATTCTATTTGCATAATTATTTGCTGCTCACAACTTACATCAAATGTGGGTTTAGACATTTATTCTCTCATTTAGGATTTCATTCAGTAAATTGTTAACCAAATATTTTGACTCTTGCCTATCAATAAATCATTGCACTTTATAGCTTGGTTCAGTCACTGTATACAGAATAAGTAGAAGTGTTGTCTATGTCCACAAGAAAATTGTAGCTTGGGGTTTATATCATGGCAATTAGCAAGGCTCAATCATAATTACGTATGGAGGATTGGAAGATGTGTGTTAAATGCAGAAATGTACAGAATGTGAGATATATTATAATATGGGAACATACCAGGAATTGGCCATGAGAAACAATTTTGTTCAGAAGCAGCTAATTTTACCTGAAAAACTCAAACAACTTTGGTCTGCCAACTTGCATAAGTTGGCACACCAACTTTTAACTTATAATACAAGTGCTTTAATCTAAAAAATAGCTGAATCTATTGAAGAACCTTGATTCACCTCCCCCAGCCCACTCTTGTATAAACACTGTTTAATAATATTGTGACTCAGAATGGAAGGGCCTTCATACGAGAAGTGTTTGATGGCTCTAGGCCTGTACTTGTTGGAGTTTAGAAGAATGGAGGGTGGGGGTTATCTCATTGAAACCAACTGAATATTTAAAAGGCCTAGATAGAGTAGATATAAAGAGGATGTTTCCAATAGTGGAAAAAGTGTAGGAAGAGAGTGCACAACTTCAGATCAGAAAGATGTCCCTTTAGAACAGATATGAGGAGAAATTTCTTCAGCCATATGGTGGTGAAGCTGGAGAATTCATTGTCACAGATGGCTGTAGAAGTGATGTCATTGGGGTATTTAGCTGGAAGTTGATAGTAAGGATGTCAAATGTTAGGGGGGAAAGGCAGGAAAGTGGGGTTGAGAGCAAAAATGGATCAGTGTTGATCGAAAGGTGGAGCAGATTTGAAGGCCTGATTTTGTTCCTATGTTTTATGGTCTTATGGTCTTACAGTCAATGTCATCAACTTGACTAGGTTAAACTGCTTGGATACAATTTTCAGAGAGATCTTACAAATGTACAAGGGAAATTTCATGTCATCATTAAAAAGCTGTGCGTCCACAACTTTGCAACATTTTCCAACTGCTGATATCTCAATAGGTTTCTTTACTATTAATTTCCTGGCAGAGCTGCTGGTGACTCTGCATCCTTTGGGAGAGACAGCTGGATCAGATTCTTACCACCAGCACTAATTTTACCGGGACCTGTAGACAAAATGTCATGCATCCCTTGAGGGCCGACAAAAAGGGCTCCTTTTAGCGTTAGTGTTACACCACAGCTAGTACCATGAGTGGAAATTGATTACACTCAAATTACTGGTGAGGCATGAGTTGATAACAACCCAAACCACAAGACAGAGAAATGAATCGAGCACATACAGATCTCTGCACATCATTCAGTATCATCTTACTCACACTTTTATTAACCATATACGAACAAACAAAGTGATCAAATCAAACAAAAATACTCTGGGTAAAATATCAGTTTCAATCTAAAAATAAACATTGGCAAATAAGAATGCTGGTGCCATTTGATTTGTGATGCAAGTTGGTAGGATAATTGACAGTAAAAGATAACATTTCTAAATAATCTAGAAGATAAGGAGCACAATTAATTGTATAGATCTACTGACCATTTTTTGGCCAAGTGTTTGCAATATCTTGTATTGTTCCGAGGTACAGCTGGATGTTAGTTGTACAGCAAAATATAATCAGAATCAGAATCAGGTTTATTATCACCTGCATGTGTCATGAAATTTGTCAATTTAGCAGCAGCAGTTCAATGCAATACATTATCTAGCAGAAAGAGAAAAAAATAATAAAAAATAAAATAAAACATAATAATAAACAAGTAAATCAATTATGTATATTGAATAGATTTTAAAAAGTATGCAAAAACAGAAATACTGTATATTAAAAAAAGTGAGGTAGTATCCAAAGCTTCAATGTCCATTTAGGAATCAGATGGCAGAGGGGAAGAAGCTGTTCCTGAATCGCTGAGTGTGTGCCTTCAGGCTTCTGTACCGCCTACCTGACAGTAACAGTGAGAAAAGGGCATGAGAAACAGTGAGAAAAAGAGATGGAGCTGACTAGATTTACAACTTTCTGCAGCCTCTTTTGGTCCTGTGCAGCAGCCCCTCCATGCCAGACAGTGATGCAGCCTGTCAGAATGCTCTCCACAGTACAACTACAGAAGTTTTTGAGTGTATTTTTTGACATGCCAAAATTCTTCGAACTCCTAATAAAGTAGAGCCTTCTTTATGACTACATCAATATGTTGGGACCAGGTTAGATCCTCAGAGATCTTGACACCCAGGAACTTGAAGCTGCTCACTCTCTCCACTTCTGATCCCTCTATGACAATTGGTATGTGTTCCTTCATCTTACACTTCCTGAAGTTCACAATCAGACCTTTTGTCTTAGTGACGCTGAGTGCCAGGGTGTTGCTGCAGTGCCATTCCACTGGTTTGCATATCTCACTCCTGTACACCCTCTCATCACCACGTGAGATTCTACCAACAATGGTTGTAGCATCAGCAAATGATAAGATGATATAACATAATGTCCATGCTATCTATGCATACCAAAGTTCAAAGTACATTTATTATCAAAGTCTGTTCAAAGGTTCAGAGGGTCACAGTTTGACTCTCTGGTTAAGAAGGCATATGGGACATTGGCCTTCATCAATCCTGGGATTGAGGTTAGGAGCCAAGAGGTAATGTTCCAGCTATATAGGACCTTGAGTCAGATCCAACTTGGAGTACTGTGCTCAGTTCTGGTTGTCTCACTATAGGAAGGATGTGGAAACTATATAAAGGGTGCAGAGCGAACTTACAAGGATGTTGCCTGGATTGGGGAGCCTGCCTTATGAGAATAGGTTGAGTGAGCTTGTCCTTTTTTCCTTGGAGTGATGGAGGATGAGAGGTGACCTGATAGAGGTACATCAGATGATGAGAGGCAATGATTGTGTGGATAGTCAGAGGCTTTTTCCCAGGGCAGAAATTGCTAATGTGACAGGGCTCAGTTTTAAGATGCTTGGAAGCAGATACAGAGATGTCAGGGGTAAGTTTTTACACAGAGAGTAAAAGTGCATGGAATGGGGGGGGGGGGGGGGGCCAGCGACGGTGGTGGAGGTAGATACGATAAGTTCTTTTAAGAGACTCCCGGACAGGTATATGGAGCTCAGAAAACTAGAGGGCTATAGGTAACCCTAGGTAACCGTAGGTAATTTCTCTGATAAGGACATGTTCAGCACAGCTTTGTAGGCTGAAGGGCCTGTATTGTGCTGTAGGTTTCTATGTTCATTTACTATCAAAGCATGTATCCATAGACAAATCTGAATATAGTATGTATACTATATACAACTTTGAGCTTCATCTGTACTCTAATTTTACTAACCTTTAACAAAAAGTAATTACTGTATCCTACAACACGTCCCAGTCATGTATCTCTGGTGGATTATTATTGAGGTGAGTCTTTCTGCATTTGCTTCAGTTGATGAGGGAGTTTGTTCCAAGATAACAAAGCTGGTCACTGTTTGACAGCTCCTGCTAGAATCAAGAGCACTGGAATCTAACAGCAAGGGTGTAATGCTGAAGCTTTACAAAGCATGGGTAAGGCCTCACTTGGAGTGTTGTGAGCAGTTCTGGGCCCCTTGTCCTGGAAAGGACGCGCTGAAACTGGAGAGGGTTCAAAGGAGGTTCACAAAAATGATTCCAGGATTGAATGGCTTGTCATATGAAGAGTGTTTGATGGCTCTGGGCCGGTATTCACTGGAATTCAGAAGAATGAGAGGTGACCTCATTGAAACCTATTGAATGGTGAAAGGCCTTGATTGAGTGGACGTGGAGAGGATGTTTCCTCTGGTGGGAGAGTCTAGGACCAGAGGACGCAGTCTTAGAACAGAGGGGCGTCCTCATGCAGAGAGTAGTGAATCTGTGGAATTCTTTACTGTGGAGGACAAAACTTTATGTATAATCAAGGCACAGATTGGGACTGAGGGGAAAATTGGATCAGCCATGCTGAAATGGCAGAGCAGAATTGATGGGCCAAATGGCCTAATTCTGCTCCTATATCTTATGGATTTATGGTCATATACAATCAACTCTCCAGATTAGCTGCTGAAATACTCATCGAAGAGTAATCACTGCTATAACAATTTGAAGCACAGCTGGGGTCCAGAAAGAGTAGTGGGATATTCAATGACATCATGTTCTTTTCTGTTTATGGAGGGATAAACATGGATTAGAAAACCCAGGAACTCACTTATTGCCCTTTGGGCTGTGTCATGCAATTCTTGATAGTTATGGGTGTAATTATTGGTAAGGATGCATGGTTTGCAACAATGGTTAAAATTGAATTGGTTTGAATCATTTTCCCTATCTTAATTAAAGTATTCTTTAGCAATCAACAGAAATGTTTGAATAGCGGTCAGACATCGGGATATACAAATAAATCACTGAGATTTAAGTTCTAGTTAAAATTATTTCACCCTTTTTGTTCATGTAGTTCACACAATAGAGTAATTGACTAGTTTAACAAATGGGCCAGGCACTGTTGCATAGATATTATGTTATATTAAAGGCAGAAACTGGGGTTGTAAGTGCACATTTTATTCTTGCAGGCCTGCACATACAGCCCTCAGTAATGGTGAGGATATTATCCAAAACACTGTAACAGCAGAAAAGACCCTACATCTACACCAACACTGTCAAGTTAAGAAAGTATTTCTTCAACAGGTTAACCACCTGTTGAGTATTTTCAGGCTGTTGCTATTATTCTACAAGTCTTTAGTGATCCTCAGAATTTTTCATGTTGTAATAATCTACAGGGAATGGCATAGCAGGTGCTGAATGACATTTTGCTGACTTGAAGGCTTCTGCACAAACTCAATGCTTCCATACATTATTATGCATTCTCCTTCTGTACAGTGCAGCTGGGAGAGTGATCAGAAGGCAGGGAAAGCTGCAGCATCTGCTGAAAGAAAGAGAGGAAGTTCAGAGATGGCAGTCATGACTGTCCAGGTGATCAGGGAACATGATCTACATGGCCTAAATGGACCTCAGGGAAGAATACTGGGTGGCTTGCCTGCATTTCAGAAATGCTGGCTGCCCTGAAAGCATTACCTGCCATAGGCGCACCAATCAACTTAAATGTAATGCCAGCAACTGTTAAGGTCACCACATTAACAGACTTCTATACATATGGATCGCTCCAGCTGTGACTGCAGATTTGCAAAGGTAAATTTAAAAAAAGCAAAAGCAAGCTATGGTTCATTCACTTTTGTCAGGGAGCAGCTGATAAAGAGAACCCCCAGCTGCATTAAACTGCTGTTCTGCCCCCTCCCACACCGTGCCCCATGGTCCAGGACTTCATTTGTTATATTTGCTTAGTTGCCTTGCTGGATCAGGATTTTTCTTCTCAAGCTTCCAGCTGGCTTGTAACGATAGGCAACGCATATCCTGTTAGCATTCACGATGGCCATGCTTTGTGGCTGTCTGCTTATGTAATAGCATACAAGCTTCAACAGGTTATGCCAGGGCACTGGGCAGCTGCTGTAATGGAAATGCAGTGATAGACATGGCATGCAGCAGTATGGATGCATCACAAGGATTACCACCAATTCTGTGCTGGAAAACATGGACTCCGTGCCCTGTGTTCAACTGGTGCCAGAGGGGAGATTAGCAGAAAGACTTACGGTGAGATTCCTGTGTTTAGGCCATTGGTGATTAAACACAAGTAGCAGAAAGATTGAAATTATAAGTATGCAAGAGTTCAGAATTCGACTGAAGGAGACTGTGGACATAAAGAGGTACACAGAACATACACAGCACAGTACAGGCCCTTCAGCTGCCATTTTAACTTACTCTACAATCAATCTAGCTCTTCCCTCCCACACAGCCCATAACCCTCCATTTTTCTTTCATTTATATAATTATGTAAGAGTTTCTAAAATGTCCCTTATGTATCAGCATCTACCACTACCCTAGCAGGTACTTATCATGCTCTGTGTAAAATACCTACCTCTGACATCTCCCCTGTGCATTCCTCTACTTACCTTAAAAATACATCCTTTGCTATTAGCTGTTTCTCTCCTGGGAAAAAGGTGCTGGCTGTCCACTCAATCTATGCCTCAAATAATCACTTCTCATCCCCCTTTGCTCCAAAAGAGAAAACACAGTAAGATCTTATAACGAGGGAAGCTTTACACCAAGGTCATGCTTAACCAAAAGGCCAGCAAGCATGGTGGTTGACGTTGCCTATCATTTGGGGTAAGTTTGGATGGGCATTCGATTTTCCTTAGGCTTACTTAGAGGGCAGGTGAAAACACCAAGACACCAGTGTGGGTGGGTGGCAATTGCCAAGTCCCGAGGCCATGAAGGCTGTGTGAAGTTTCAACAGAAAGGTGAGCTGAGGTATGGCAGGGTCTAGGGGACACTACAGAGGTTGCCAGATGATAGCTGGTAGCCTGAACACAAGTAACAGTCTAACTGAGGCTTGTCAAACTGTTAGTCAATCTGCAAATTCCTCCCCTCCAATAGACCATTCTCCAAGGGGAAAGTGTGAAGAAATTAAAAGAACAACACTGTAATATACTGAAAGAAGTTATGTACCTCTGCTCATCAGGTAAATATTGCCTGTGGAGACTTTCACACTGAAAGTACCCAATATATTCCACATCGCAGCTGCAGTCTGGAGATCATCCTGAATCTGACATCCTGTGCTGCAGAACCCAGCTTCTACCTCAGGTGGGTGTAACAGGTTCCTTGGCATTATGCAAAGGACAGCAACGTGGCTAATTCCTGGCACAGTGGCCAAGAACTGCCTCTTCATCAGCTTCATTAAGAATGTTTTTCTGGTCATGGCCACTACACCTGCTGTGACGGGCACGCTGCTTCATTCCCATCCTTTTGAATTAAACCATATTCCATTCAGAAAGATATTTGTTTGGTTTTCTTGAAAATCATGACATGGTTTTCTTTTTTCTCTTTTATACTATGTCTGCTTTTCAACACAGGCTTGAAAAAGTATCAGTATGAAGATGTCGATGCTGGAGTTGTGCCACGTTAATGAGAGACTCATATTACAGTCATCCAGCAAAATAGTTGCCTTGGATTCATAGACTATGCACTCTCTTTCACATTTTAAAATCTAAGCTGCATACATAATGGATATAAATTCTATTAATATTACTGCCAGTAATCCAACTAAAGGATGTCTAGGTTTTAAATTTCATGTACAGACATGATTTCATGATTCATTTACTCAAGTCCAAGATATATATTTGTTGTGAGCTTGTAGTTTTCCACAAACCGTTTTAACTTTGAGAACATGCCTTTTCTCCCTGAATTTCTGGATTATTATCAAGTTTTCTCCTGGTTATAATTAGTATGTTAGCTTTTGCTGCTTAGAAGCAAATGCAAATACTCATATGCAATGGCTATTAATAAAGACCCCAGGCAATTACATTAATACTAGTTGGAAAGATTGGGTAAAATCTTGATAATTGTGTTGGAAGCATATACCTAATTTAGTGCGTGTTAAAATGATGGGGCACTGACTGACACCAGGTGTCAGAGATCAGAGGTATCAAACCTTCTTTGGCAATATCTTAATTTTCAATAGACTATAGACAGTAGGTGCAGGAGTAGGCCATTCGGCCCTTCTAGCCAGCACCACCATTCACTGTGATCATGGCTGATCATACACAATCAGTACCCCGTTCCTGCCCTCTCCCCATAACCCTTGACCCCGCTATCTAGAAGAGCTCTATCCAACTCTCTCTTGAATGCATCCAGAGACTTGGCCTCCACTGCCTTCTGGGGTGAAAATAATTTTCACTTATTTCCATGACTGATTTCAGATATGTAATTATTTAAGATTCAAAGTGTATTTATTATCAAAGTAAGTATGCAGTATACATACCTACCTGAGACTCGTCTTCCAATAGACAGCCATGAAAGAAGGAAAACATCAAACCCCAACACAAAAAAAAAGAACAAATCATGCAAACAGCAAAAAAAGAGTGGAAAACAGAATGGAAAACACCAAATTACAAAGATGTCGAAGGAGTCCAGCTATATTCAGCTCAGTTCAGTTCAATCCAGCACAGTGTCTCTCACTGTCTGCAGACGTCAGCTCTACTCTGCTCTGATCACAAGTGTACAAAACAGCAGCAAAGGAAGGAGAGACCAGAAACCAGAAACACGTCACAGCGTGAACTACAGAGTCCAATTTACAAACCGTGTCGACCAAACCTTGCCCAAGACCCATGAACTCCTGCAGCATCAAGCAAGAGGGAGAGGGAGATCACTCATATGCAGGCACCTTCCTCCGGGAGTGAGATGGAGACAGAGACCATTCACAGGCAGGTAGTCAGAGCTAAACATGGATAAGATAAGTGAGACAAAAAGGCTTTAAGGGCCACTGAAAAGGGGTGAATTGATTCACTTAATCCAAGCAACATGATCACCTACTGGAATATAGTGACAACACAATTTATTTTAACAGGGTTTTCAATGAGGCTTTTACTGTAGTTCATTTTTTTTTGGTGGAAGCCTTGATGAACATTTTATTTCAGAAAAGCTGGATTTGTTTGGTACACCCAGGTGCTATTTCACAATTTATATTACTTAAACAGTGAATGATTAGTTGTGAAGTAAAGAGTAACTAAAGGCTTACAAGTGTCAAATATGGAAAAACACTAGCAGAAATAAACCAATGTCATTTAGCACCATCCGTATCCTTTTAAATGCCTTTGATCGAGAGATGACTATGTCTGGGGCACTAAGAGAATTCTTTGATTTTTTAAAAAATGTCCTAAACGTGTTACCATAAGACTATAAGACATAGGAGCAGAATTAGGCCATTTGGCCCATTGAGTCTGCTCTGCCATTTCATCTTGGCTGATTCATTTTCCTCTCAACCACATTCTCCTGCCTTCTCCCTGTAACCTTTCACACCCTGACTATTCAAGAACCTACCAACCTCCACCTTAAATACCCCTAATAAGCTGGTCACCAGTGCCAATGAATTCTATAAATTAACCACCCTCTGGCTAAGGAATTCTTCCTCAATTCCATTCTAAATGGACGTCCCTCTATTCTGAAGCTGTGGCCTTTGGTGCTAGACTCCCCTATACCACTGGAAACATTCTCTCCGCATCCATTCTGTCTAGGCCTTTCAACATTTGATAGGGTGTAATGAGGTCACTCATCATTCATCTAAATTCCAGCGAGTAAACACCCAGAAGCATCAATAGCTCCTCGTAAGATAAGCCTTTCATTCCAGAACCATACTCATGAACCTTCTCTGAACCCTCTCCAATGTCAGCACATCCTTTCTAAGATAAGGGGCCCAAAATTGCTCACAATACCCCAAGTGAGGCCTCACCAGTGCTTTAAAGCCTCAGTATTATATCCTCACTTTGACAGTATATTCTGGCTCCCTCAAAATGAATGCTAACATTGCAAAACACACAAAATGTTGGAGGAACTCAAAAAGCCAGGCAGCATTTATTGAAAAAAATGCTAATATTGCAAATTTTTGAGTTTTCTCCGCATTTATAAAACTGACTGTGCTTTTATTCCTTTTACCAAAGTGCATAGAAACATAGCAAAACCTACAGCACAATACGGGCCCTTCGGCACACAAGGTTATGCCGAACATGTCCCTAGCTTAGAAATTACTACGGTTACCCATAGCCCTCTAGTTTCCTAAGCTCCATGTACCTATCCAAAAGTCTCTTAAAAGACCCTATCGTATCCGCCTCCACCACTGTTGCCGGCAGCCCATTCCATGCACTCACCACTCTCCCTGTAAAAAGCTTACCCCTGCCATCTCCTCTGTACCTACTCCCAAGCACCTTAAACCTGTGCCCTCTTGTGGCAACCATTTCAGCCCTGGGAAAAGGCCTCTGACTATCCACACTATCAATGCCTCTCATCATCTTATACACCTATATCAGGTCACCTCTCATCCTTCGTCGCTCCAAGGAGAAAAGGCCGAGCTCACTCAACCTGTTTTCATAAGGCATGTTCCCCAATCCAGGCAACATCCTTGTAAATCTCCTCTGCACCCTTTCTATGGTTTCCATATCCTTCCTGTAGTGAAGCAAACAGAACTGAACACAATACTCCAAGTGGGGTCTGACCAGGGTCCTATACAGCTGCAACATTACCTCTCGGCTCCTAAATTCAATTCCACGATTGATGAAGGCCAATACACCGTATGCCTTCTTAACCACAGAGACAACCTGCACAGCTACTTTGAGTGTCCTATGGACTCAGACCCCAAGTTCTCTCTGATGCTCCACACAGCCAAGAGTCTTATCATTAATACTATATTCTGCCATCACATTTGACCTACCAAAATGAACCACCTCACACTTATCTGGGCTGAACTCCATCTGCCACTTAGCTCAGATTTGCGTCTTATCAATGTCTCTCTGTAACCTCTGACAACCCTCCACACTATCCACAACACCCCCAACATTTGTGTCAACAGCAAACTTACTAACCCATCCTTCTACATCCTCATCCAGGTCATTTATAGAAATCATGAAGAGAAGCGTTCCCAGAACAGATCCCTGACCTCAATGCAGAATATGACCCGTCTACAACCACTCTTTGCCTTCTGTGGGCAAGCCAGTTCTGGATCCACAAAGCAGTGTCCCCTTGGATCCCATGCCTCCTTACTTTCTCAATAAGCCTTGCAAGGGGTACCTTATCAAATGCCTTGATGAAATCCATATACACTACATCTACTGCTCTTCCTTCATCAGTGTGTTTAATCACATCCTCAAAAAATTCAATCAGGCTCGTAAGGCATGACCTGCCCTTGACAAAGCTATGCTGGCTATTCCTAATCATGTTATACCTCTCCAAATGTTCATAAATCCTGCCTCTCAGGATCTTCTCCATCAACTTACCAACCACTGAAGTAAGACTCACTGGTCTATAATTTCCTGGGTTATCTCTACTCCCTTTCTTGAATAAAGGAACAACACCTGAAACCCTTCAATCCTCCAGAACTTCTCCTATCCCCATTGATGATGCAAAGTTCATCACCAGAGGGTCAGCAATCTCCTCCCTCGCCTCCCACAGTGGCCTGGGGTACATCTCATCCAGTCGCAGTGACTTATCCAACTTGATGCTTTCCAAAAGCTCCAGCACATCCCCTTTCTTAATCATGTTCAAGCTTTTCAGTCCGCTGCAAGTCATCAATACAATTGCCAAGATCCTTTTCCATTGTGAATACTGAAGTATTCGTTAAGTACATCTGCTATTTCCTCTGGTTCTATACACACTTTCCCACTGTCACACTTGATAAATCCTATTCTTTCACATCTTATCCTCTTGCTCTTCACATAATTGTAGAATGCTTTAGGGTTTTCCTTAATCCTGCCTGCCAAGGCCTTCTCATGGCCCCTTCTGTCTCTCCTAATTTCCTTCTTAAACTCCTTCCTGTTAGCCTTATAATCTTCTAGATCTCTAACATTACCTAGCTCTCTGAACTTTTTGTAAGCTTTTCTTTTCTTCCTGACTAGTTACTACAGCCTTTGTACACCACAGTTCCTATACCCTACCATGACTTCTCTGTCTCATTGGAACGTACCTGTGCAGAACTCCACACAAATATCTCCTGAACATTTGTCACATTTCTTCCATACCTTTCCCTGAGAATATCTGTTCCCAATTTAAGTTTCCTGTCTGATAGCCTCATAACTCCCTTTACTCCAATTAAATGCTTTTCTAACTTGGCTGTTCCTATCTCTCTCCAATGCTATTGTAAAGGAGATAGTATTATGATCACTAACTCCAAAATGCTCTCCCACTGAGAGATCTGACACCTGACCAGGTTCATTTTCCAATACCAAATTAAGTACAGTCTCTTCTCTTGTAGGCTTATCTACATACTGTGTCAAGAAACCTTCCTGAACACACCTAACAACCTCCCCCCCCCATTTAAATCCCTTGCTCTAGAGAGAGGCCGATCGATATTTGGAAATTAAAATCTCCCATCACAACAACTCTGTTATTATTACACCTTTCCAGGATCTTTCCCTATCTGCTCCTCAATATCCCTGTTACTATTAGGCAGCCTATAAAAAACACCCAGTAGAGTTATTGACCTCTCCCTGTTCCTAACCTCCACCTACAGAGACTCTGTAGACAATCCCTCTATGACACCTACTTTTTCTGCAGTCTTGACACTATCTCTGATCAACAGTGCAATGCTCCCAACTCCCTGCCCTTTCTGAAACATCTAAAACCAGCACTTGAAGTAACCATTCCTGTCCCTGAGCCATTCAAGTCTCTGTAATGGCCACCACATCAGAGCTCCAAGCATGGAATCACGCTCTAAGCTCATCCACTTTGTTCACAATGCTCCTTGTATTAAAATACACTTCTCAAGTCGTCGGTCTGAGCGCGTCCCTTCTTTGTCACCTGCCTATCCTCCCTCACACACTGTCTCAAAGCTTTTGCTATTTGCTTCTGCTTCTGCTTGGTACGACGCAAGCACTGCTGGACAGCTGCTATAATGCGCAGTCGGTGTGAACGGCGTAAGAGTTAAATTGAGAAGTGAGCTTTTTTGACTAGATCCCCTGAATTGATTTGATTGAGTCTCTCTTTAAAAATATTAATGTCAGAAATACTGCGCAGGTCTGGCGGCAGAAGATTCCACTCTCTTGTTGGTCTTGGATAGAGAGTACTGTAGCAAATCTTGTTGAATGAAGGGGTTTCCAGTTTGAGAGCCAACCGCCTCTTCTGTTCGGTTCCCACCCCTCCAATAATTCTAGTTTAGTGCATGATCATACACTTCCCAACACTGTATTCCATTTGCCATTTTTTTGCCCAATTTCAAAAGTTACATTTTACTTTCAGAAGACCCGGTGAAGATTTTATTGCTGTATCTGAATGACAATGCAGCATTTGTTCAGATTAGCTAATGTATTTGAATCGTGCAGAAATACTCAAAGTCACAGCTTCTACATCAGAGCCAAAAATACTGTTACTAAGCTGTGTTGACAGCAGGGGTTTGAATCTTGTGCTGCAGTCAGTTTCTCATTGAAATGACAGACCTGTGCAGTCATATAGAGGGTTAGATGCAGACTCAGTATTGGAAAATACATATGGCAAGGTAGTGGTTTTGTCTGGGACACTCTAGTAGTTGGCATTTTAGAGAGAATGGCTGGGCCAATAGAAGACAGCACCAATGCAATGCCTGGGCCAATGGAGAGTCTACATCGAGGGAGTACCTTGGCTGACTCTTGAAAACCCAGCATATTTGATTAATCAACACTAGTGAAGTTTGGCACCTGATAGACAACATAATTTTACAGTACTCATTTCACAGGCACAATATTTTTATAAGCCAACTCTGTAGAGCTCAAGTCTGCACATTCATTACACAGAAAGCCCATGAAAGGCACAAATCAGGGCAAAGAGCTCCAGTGCAGCTGTATACCTGAGAAACCCTCCGACTCTTTAAATCGAGCCAGTTAATCCCACATCCATCCAAAAAGTTGATTAAGTCTCTGCACAAAGACAAATGCCATTCAAGTAATTAGTATTGCTGATATGGCTGTAGAAAGACAGCATCCATTATCAAAAATCCTTACCACCCCGGCCATGCCCTTGTCTCGCTGCTGCCATCAGGTAGAAGGTACAAGTGCCTCAGGACTCACACCACCAGGTTCAAGAGCAGTTACTACCCTTCAACCATCAGGCTCTTCAACAAAAGAGGATAACTCCAGCCATTCCAGTTGTGGTGTTCCCACAACCAATGGTCTCACTTTGAGGATTCCCGATCTTGTTATTTCATGCTCTTATTATTTATTGCTATTTATTTATATTTGCATTTGCACAGCTCATTGTTCATTGATCCTGTTTACAGTTACTCTTCTATAAATTGGCTAGGTATGTCCACAGTTAAAAGAATCTCAAGGTTGTATATGGTGACATGTATGTACTCTGATAATAAATTTTACTTTGAACTTTGATATTGTGATCTGTACTTCGGTCTCAGTACGTTGCCTTTATGAGTGTATCCCAGAGCTTTCTTTAGTTGCTGCCCTGGTGAAGGATGAAATTAAGATAGCTGGGTGAGTTGCTCCTGTGATAGGATGTGTCCCTTCATATTCAACTGGTAACCACTAACACAATGACTGACGCCACAGGCCAAGAACAGAAAGCACTGTATGTTATCAGTAAGTCAAGCAGCATCTTGCCACGTGTAACATTGATTGTTTGCCAGTCTTTGCGTGCAGCTTTTCATTGATTCTATTGTATTTCTCTGTTCGACTGAGAAAGCTTGCAAGAAATCTCAATGTAGTATAAGGTGGCAATTACAAACTTTGGTAGTGAATTTACTTTGAACTTGAACTTTGATCTGTGCAAAAGGAAATAGTGGTTTTGATTTTTTTTGTTTCAAATTTCTAGAATTTGCAGGGGTTTTTCTGATTATTATTTGATGCTCTGGGGATGGTTCGCCCCTTTCTGGCTTGTCAATGAATCATTTTAGTGTAGAAAGTGTAATATGGCTGTTTAGCCATCTTGAAACAGCTGCGTGTTCCTGCCGCACCCCTATCGTTAAGCAGTGCTGAGAAAGGTGCAGATTCAAAGAGAACACTGAACCACTGAGTTAATGTCCTGTACAGATGCCTCCCTGCTCAGTTGATCCAGCAGGAACTAAGATAAAGTTCTTTATTGTGTCAGTATCTCAATGGTATCTGTTAGGAACTTGCTTGCATTCAATGGTCCTGGAGATAACCACATACACAGAGATTTCATGGAATAGTCCAAAGTCACTTGAGGCATACATATTGGGTTTAGTCTGTATCAGAATGACGCATCTTGATAACGTACCTCACATGCTCTCAAGTGAGTCCATAAGTTGTTGATGCTTAGAAATCTGAATTATTTTCTTTTCAGAGGCTGGGTGGCAACCAATAACTTAACTCAGAACCACACTTATGTATGATACAGCTCTCTGGCCAGCTCCCCAAACACTCACACTGAAAGTGCTTCTACTCATTCCTATTGTGCGTGTTCACTGCTCTATGCTTAAAGTTTTGTTCTCAGAAAGGTCATCCCTACAGTGGTGTTTGTTGTGATTTGAATGGGGCTGGCTGTGCTAAAAGGTGATAGTCAACATTCTGCAGCTGGTAGCTTGAGAACACCTGGGAAAACACAAGGGACTATTTAAAAACTTTGAAAACACAAGAGATGCTACAGATGCTGGAAATCCAGAGTAACACACACAAGATGCTGGCGGAACTCAGCCAGTCAGGCAGCATCTATGGGGAGGAATAAACTGTCAACATTTTGGGCTGAGACCCTTCAACAGGACTGGAAAGGAAGGGGGAGGGGAAGATTTCAGAATAAGAAGATGGGAGGAGGGGTAGGGCATACAAGCTGGAAGGTGATAGATGAAGCCAGGTGAGGGAGAAGATGAGTGGGGGGCAGAATGGGGGATAAAGTGAAAAGCTGGGAGGTGATGAGAGGAAAGAGTAAATGGCTGAAGGAGAAATATGATAGGAGGATAGTGGACCATGATAGAGAGGGGAGGCAGTAAAGGGAGGTAATAGGCAGGTGAGGAAAAGGGTTAAGAGAGGAGGCAAAATGGGGAATGGAAAAGGAATGAATGGGGCGGGGAGAAATTACCAAAAGTTGGGTAACTCAATGTTCAGGTCTAAAACCGCTGCAGTCTTGCCATAATCTGTCCTAGAATATTAAAATAAATTTATAATTAATCAATTAGTCTGGTGAAATCCAGCTGATTCCTTCAATTTAAAATATAGGTCACATCTGAAGTTATTTGAATGACAGAGTACTAGTTTCTTCAGTTTCTCTTAAACAGGTTTCCAGTATAAAAATGTAAGAACCAATGCTGGGCAGAACTTCAAATGTGAGACAGAGAATGTACAGTATGTTAAATTTCACTTTTGAAATTCAGCTCAAGACAACTTCAAAAGTGAAATACTCTGCATTAATCTTAAAGAACGTGTTATTTAAAACCATTAATCCAGATGATCTCCGTTACATAAAACAACAGCCTCTGGGATAGTTTGAAACAGTTCGGTCCCTTGACAAACACCGATGTAATGCAGCTTACATCCTTGTTAGGTCTGAAATGTAAGGAAAATGTGGATATTTGAAGAATAACAGAGCCTTCAATTCCCTACTGGGACGTTCATCTTCCTGATTCTCATCCGTTTCGAAGGAACAGCCCATTTTAAATGCTTTGGTTAATTATTTACTTTTTTTTGTATTTTTAATCAATAAAATGGGCAAAATCCACTTCTTTTGTTAATAGCAAGTTCGAAGGGACTCGGCTTTTGAAAAATATGAAGATATTCTCAGGTTCTGTGTACTGCATTGTAAAAAGGAAAAGAATCAATGAACAGATTTTTATGATTGCCGTTGCGCCAGTGTCTCAATGAAGCAAAGGAAGTATTCATGATTTAGGTGATTTTTAAAATGTAGCTGTTACAAAAAAGTAAAGGGTGCTCGGAACCTTTTTTGGTTAATATAATGCGACATAGAAGGATAAAAATACATTTATAAAGCTCCTGTATTAAAAGTTACAATATTTTAAATGACATGAAAACCTAAACAACTGGTTGTTAAACATAATCATGTATCATTATGCAGTTAACAAGGTAACTTATTGCACTTATTTGCTAGACTGAGGAAAATGGAAAACGGTGAAATAACGTAATTAAAAAGTTTATTATTTACTTCAACAAAAATTAACTTATTTGGAAAAGAACTACACTAAATCATAATGTGGATTGATCACACCGCTTATCAATTTATAAACCTCTAGCATAACCTATTAAAAGTTCATGGTTTCCAAACTCATTGGTTCAAGATTATATATCAACCTCTGAACCCTTCAATATATAATCCTCATGAAAAAGTTTGTGCAAAGTTACGTTTAATATTGCAAAAAGATGCCTCATCATAAATAAAAAAGTCAGGATAACGTGTTCAGCAATCAAATGGTCAAAAGTGCATCATACAAATGTTTTAAAAACTTCAATTTTTAACTCATTGATTTAATGACAATGGACAGTCCAGATCCACAACAGTTCACTGACAGGACTGTGGCCGAAGCCTTTTACAAAAGCATTTTCATTAACTAATATATTTTATTGCTTCTTTTAATTAGCAAATCACTACAAGACAGTGGGTGAATTGTGCTTCAATTGATACAATTTTTAGACACAGTATTCATTTCTCAGCCCAGTGTGACTGCAAATATACAGAACATTCACTAAAACCCTAACATGGTTAAAGAGGAATGCATGTTTGCAGCAAATACATATTAAAAAATAGAACTGCTTCTCTAAACAGTTTTTTTGCAAAACATAAAATACTATTAACATCAGTATGCAAACAATTACAATTGGTTTTCTTTACAAAAATATTTACATTTTAATAGCAAGATTTAGTCAATGGCCTTCAAGTTAATTATTCATTTAAAATTAAATGATTCTTGGACATTTTACAACCACAGCAAAATTACTTTCTTTCTTAAATGGAGATGTTCAGTGTTGTATTTCAGAGTGCATTGCAAAGAAATAGGAAAATGTAAAAAATGTACATGTAAATGACAGCTTCAGGGACATAAATGGAAAGTAACACTATGAAAATGACACCACTGTACAGTTTGATGGTATTACATTTTTAACAGGTTACAAACCCCTTGAAAATTAACACTGTTCAAATCATTCAACAACTAACACAACATTTTAATACAATGGATAGATTCATTCTGACTACATGAGCTGACTGAAATACTTGCTTGGGTCCTTTAAACTGTAGATGACCAATATAAAGATTTTCATCAGGAAGTTGCTGTTGCTGAAAGTAGGAGGTGAATGCAACTTTTCCAACTTTTTTAATCAAGATATTATTCCACTTATTTTAAATCTGTGAACTATTAACACAACAGATAAAATGTTATGTGAACCTGTTGATTGCTTGTCCAGCATCTTGGCTAACAATTCTTTCGAGTCAACTAAATCCTACTTTTAATTAAATATTAGGAATTTATAGCAGTAAATGGCATTATTTGAGTGTCTTTATGACCAATGCTAACATGACTTTCTGAAATTTTGTATTGTCCAATGGAATTTACAAGTTCAGTAATAAATAAAACTATACCAATGTAAACAATAGATCTTGAAGGCTGAGCACAAAATGAGGCATGTTTTGCCCTCACTGTTGAACAACTCAATTTATACACTCATTGACTAAACTACGGACATTATCCAGTAGCTATATTTTTGTAGGTATGTCTGGGAGGTAAAAATCACCGGCATCACAGGTCCCAATAGCTTAGATGTCTGACTACAAGAGTCATTATTTTGTACTTTAGCAACAGGATTACACGTTTTCGAAGACTGCAACACAGACTTCTCATTCAGTATAGCTGAACTTACACAGATTTCATACCTAAAATTTACCACAAGTTCCCTAAACCACTATTGGGCAAGTGTAATAAGAATAATATATATCGTATAATGTTGTTTAATTACATATTGCCAAATAATTATGACATCTGATTGTCAAGGAGGTGAACCATGTGGGGCTAGGTGTTCTATTTTTCAAAGTTCTGTACTCACTAATGCAACAATGATGGAGAGAACCTATTCATGGATTCTTACATTATCAAATCAATGATCAATTGCAGTAACTTATTCTAAAATAGCATGGATTCCAAAATCCACCCATCTCATTTTCATGCAGGAACACAATGATTAAACGACAAATACAGATTCAATGTGATAATCCATTGATAGATCTCCATCTGAAATTTGACAAGGGAAGCAAACATTTTCTCCAGGACATTCCTCAAATTTAGGTGGAATAATTACTTTGGTAATCTGGAATTTGATTTTGAATCCTAAATATTTTTAGTTGTTTTTGCTTTATGGATTCAGACCACAAGTTCCTCCATTTGAGATGAGCTGATTTTTGATCCAAGCTACTGACCCTTGGTGAGATGATGGTATAACATTTTTCCATATATTTTGTTTTTTTTTAATGCTCATAAACCAATTTACTTTTTTCAGCTACAAAAAAAAATCAATGCTTACAGGGCAGGATGTGAAGTCATTTGTCTCTACAAAAATGCACCTCCTTATTTACGGTTACATCAGTGGTATAACAAAAACACATTATAACTTCAAATGTAGTCCTCAGGGCCAATTAACCTACTATAAACGGACAAAGTCAATGCATGTTGTAGCCGGAACATAATTTATTCAAGGACGTAGAGTAAGTTTTGCCATTTTGCACTATGTTTTAGCATTTGCACAAGCACATGTATTACCTCAGGACATAGGCTTTTAGACACATGACAGTGTTCACTGACTATCAACTCACAGACTAAAGAGGGGGTGATTATTTGCAGTTTCCAATACAGATATCACACTGACGAACACTGACGTTTCATGGCTCCAGTAGCAGAATAGCATCAAGCTTGTTCTTGGGAAAAATAAATGCATCTGAAAAATGGTAGAGAGATACAAACTTTGTTTCTGTTCCGAAAAATCTGATTCGGTCCATAGTCCAATATATATCCATTCATTGTGCAAACTGTCGATGGGTAAACGTTAGTGCAGTATCCTCCATAGTGGATAACAGCTGCTCTGGTCTAACCAAAGTCAATCCTTGGCCGATACTGTAGTACCATTGGATAAGACTATAAAAATAGAAATTATTAGTAATTATTAGTAATTCATAGGACAATGCTTATGCAGAAGAACCATTTCACATAGCCTTTCAGTTGCAATCATAATCTCTGCTGATTTCATAATATTATAAAACACAGGAGAGAATCTGCCCACTGTGTCTGCCCCACCATTCGACTGCGGCTGATTTATTTTCCCTCTCAACTCCATTTTTCTGTCTTCTCTCTGTAACCTATGATGCCCTTATTAATCAAGAACCTATTTACGTCTTCAGCCTGGCTTTTACAGCCATCTCTGGCATTGATTTCTACATATTCACCACCCTCTGGCTAAAGAAATTCCTCCTCAGGTATATTCTAAAGGGATATGTCCGCTGGCCCTACACTCTCTCTTTATTAGAAACATTATTTCAAAGTCAACTCTATCTAGCCCTTTCAATATTTCATAGGTTTCAATAAGATTCCCCCCCCCCACCACCAAGTCTTCCAAACTCCAGTGAGTACTGCCCCAGAGCCATCAAATGCTCTTCATTAGTTAACCCTTTTATTGCTGGGATCATGCTCCAAAATCTCCTCTGGACTCTCTAATGGCTGCACATCCTTTCTTAGATACAGGGCCCAGCATACCTAAGGAACTCCACAGTTCAATTCCGTACTCCGATCCTCAGCAAATGAAGCAGTTGTGTTGGAATGCTGAGGGTTCCGACAAACAATTAGGCACACAACAACAAATGGCAGGCAACACTTCAGCCACAAAAATAACAGGTAATGGCCTCCAACAGAAGAGTGCCTACCAACATAACCCTAGAGTTTAACAATATTATCTTTGCTGAGTCCATAACTCCACCAAAGAACCAAAAGACATATAGATCAGCCACATTAGTACTGTGGCTTGCAGAGCATACCAAAGACTGGATAACCTCTGGTGCATGCCTCACCTCCTTTCCACTCTCTACAAGGCGCAAGTCAGATTCATAGTCATAGAAAAGTACAGCACAGAAACAGGCCCTTTGGCCCATCTAGTCCATGCCAAACCATTTAAACTACCTAATGCCATTGACCTACACCGAGATCATATGCCTCCATGCTCCTACCATCCATGTACCTATCCAAACTTCTCTTAAAATGCTGAAATCAAGCTCGTATGCATCATTTGTGCTGATAGCTCATTCCACTCTCTCACAACCCTCTGAGTGAAGACGTTTCCCCTCATGTTCCTCTCAAACTTTACACCTTTCACCCTTAACCCAGTACCTCGAGCTGTAAGCTGTAAATCCTCTCCACTTGCCCGGTGAGAACAATTCTAGGAAAAATTAAGAAGGGTGACACCATCCAGGACTAAGTTTTCTGCTTGACTGACAACCGTATGTGTTCTTTGCCTCCATTGTCAGCATTCTGTGACTGAAATGTCACAATTAAGCGATTTTGACAATGCACACACACCACTGGAGAGAACCACTGACATTTCTTAATACTAGCCAGTGTTATTACAACTTTGCATTATATATGATCATCTTGATCAGCTGATGACCCATTCCATATATTTCTGGTTCTGGGTCAATAACAACACAAAAATACAAGTAAAAGGTCTAATACTGGGCCGTGCTTACCCCTCTGCTTATAGCATGGTGAATGAGGACTCAATCTAGGTAATTGCTTTGTAGATGGCAGAAAGGTTATCTGGAATGATGGTGTGAGATACCTGACCTACAGTAATCAGCCTCTAGTTCGTTTTGCACCCATCAGTCTCTTTGAATTTCTTGACAATGGTGATCCTTGGGATCTTGATAGGGAGTATCAGGGAATGGGTCAAGGGTGTGTCTATTTTTCACAAGGCTGAGTTGCTAGCTTGACACTCAACCCAGCACAGATGGAAAGTGTGCAAGGAGCTGGCTGGATTAGAACCCTGGACCATTCGCCTCGAAGTCCGGTGCTGATGCCACTACACCACTGGCCGGCATTCTCTAGATTATTTACCACCAGTTATCAGTTACCATTTGTACTGTTACAAACCCCGTAACTGGGTGACTTACCAGCAAAGATAGACAGATCCATTGAAGTCTGATGATGCTATTTTTAACAGTATTTATTAGTAAAAATACACAAAAATAATATCAATGCAAATATACAGATAATATGCGTCTCAATACTAACTCTAAAAGTATAATAATAACCAATAAGAAATACGCTCTATCGTTGTCTAGGGGATAATGTATTGTCCGATGGAAATATAAAGTTCACTCAGTTCATGCAGGCTGCAGCCTTTTGGGGACCGCTGTGTTTGCAATGGTTGGAGAGAGAGAGAGATTTGGGAGAAAAACTTGCCGGCTTTCCTTTTATGATTTCGATCCGTCGGAGTCTCGTTGGTGTGGCTGTTCACTTGTGGCCTCTCCTTTAGCTAAAGCCGCTCTACCGTGATGAGCACACCAACCCAGGCAAGGGAAGGACGCACAGGAGCCACCCACCGGCTGTCGCTATTAAACGCTGTCACTGGATTTCTAGCATTTCTCCTGGTGCGTCTAAAGGGGTTGTTCCCCAGACCCTCTTTTATCCTTACTCACGGGGTCTCAGATGTCAATCAGGTTGGGATGATGCAATCCCTCAACCAGCCCACTTTGGTTGTCCCCTGAGGGGCTTCAATGAATAGTACAGTACTCAATACACAATTCCGTCTCCAAGAGAAAATAGCCATTATCAGTGTTTTTGTTTTGCTGAGGCCAGGACACATTCCAAACCTTGTGTATTCTCTCTCATTTCTTGGGTCCCAGACCCGAATTAATAGCAATCTTGCGATTCTCAAGAAGGGTGGGGGGGGGGGTGACTTTGTACCCTTCAGCCCCTCAGAGTTGCGGCACATTCGTAACACCTCCTTCCTTCTAAGATTTTTACCACTGGTAAAAATGAATTAATACAGATTCTTACAGGATTTCAGAATCTAACACAATACAAAAGAGTTTTTTTCCACTACAGAGTAATACAGTTATACATTCAATTCAGCATCTAAACAGTTAGCGATTACATTGTCACTTACTTTAATATCTTAACATCTTGTACCTTAATAAATTCTTGTAGCATCAGACTCCAATTTGATAACCACCTATTTTTATTCCTTTTCTTCAGCAAACAAAAACTAAAGAGTTGTGATCTTAGCTTATGTGTATACTACAAAAGTTCATGCAAATACTAATCTTTATGTTAATTTCAAACTTAACAGTCAATCTTCCATCTGGGTTGTCTTTATTATTCACATGCTTTGTCGAAATCCCTTAAAACTGGATCCTGTTATTTAAAGTGGCATCCTGCCAACCCTCGCCCCTTTTCCAGTTAACTCCCACGTGGACTTGTATACTAGTGTGGAATTGGCTTTCGCATGCTCCTTTCATAGGAGTTATTCTATCAACAATGTGTTCCAAACTTAGACCATTTTCCGAATTTCCACACAATTCTTTAATTTTAAGCAAGTTGTTAGTTTTATTTTCAGGACCCTTCATGCCATTAGTTTTCAGTTTAAACTCTGCAAATGATCCCTCTTTGTCCAAACAGCATTTCAAATTCTGCCTCTTCACAGCACACTCTTGAATAACAATAGCGTATGGGGCACCTTTACATTCCAAATCAACCTGTAATTGATTCGCAGGCACGTGTTACCAAGCCATTGTCTTTGTAGCCTGGTTGCTGCTTCTGGCATCAATCCAGACTTTAAATTTTTTTCATTCAATTTAGGAACTACACTTTTCCCTTTTCCTTCAATAATAATATTCACCTCACCACCTCTTATCTCCTCACTAACTTTTAACACACCTTCGAACACAAACTGGGAATTCTCACTTCCCACTAGTACCAAGGTTAACCCTTTCTTCACTGAACCAGGTCCATCTGACCCACAAGGACTGCATTCCCTTTCAACTGAATCAAATACCTCAGACCTTTCCTGAGTTTCATTACTAGGTTCAGTACCATGTGCATCCACATCTTGAACACACTCAAATGGGACATCTGCCTCTTCCAGGCTTTCAATACCCATACCCTTTTCAAATTCTGAGTTCCCCTGATCCTCCCAGTTCCTCTCTGGGCAACACCCTTCCAGAGTAAACTCAACCCCTTGGGCTGAAACAACCTCATCTGCCAACCCAGCAGATTCTTCAAGGTAATGGCATCCTTTTCATCTAGGACTGCCCCCATTTCATTATCGGGAACACCTTTAGAATTTTCAACTTCTTCAAACAGTTCTGTCAAACCAGACAGATCATCCATGTCCAACCCTGGACCTTCCAACAGCCTTATCCGCTTTTCATCTTTACTCCGTGCCTCTTATAAATTTCCTCCTGGCTAAGGGCAGGTCTACCTCCTCTCCCTTACTCTCTTTCACTTTCCTATTCTCCGATTTACCACCCTCTTGGTACAGGGTCGGTAAAAACGTCTTGGCCAAATCGATACTGGCCTGATTTAAACTGGTCTCTTTCTCAGCTGCCTTTTCCGACATGCTGCGAGAGGTTGCGCATGCGGGTTAGATCTTGGAATCTATGGGCGGGTCCTCAACACTTACAGGCTGGCTCGTCAGCTCCATGGCCGACCAAACTTCACCATCAGGTAAATCGTTACCCAGAAGGATGTCTACGTCAGTTCTCGGGAATTCTGATCGCACCCCTATTTCAACTGGTCCAGATACCAGCTCACAATTTATAATGATCCTAAGCAAGGGCACCGCTTCTGTCCCTTTCCCTATGCCTCTCAAAGCTACCTCTCCAGTCTTGCGACCAAAATCTAGTACCGTACTGCGAATCAATGACAGCTCAGCTCCCGTGTCTCTCCAGATCCGCACTGGAATTGGTGTGTCTCCCTCTCTCACAGACACGGTTCCTCCTGAAATACATTTCTCAGGCCCCTCTCGTATTCTGTCTACCTGGGGCTTTCTAGTCGATTTACTGATCACCACAACACATCCTGTAGGGACTGCTGCTCTCCCTTTTCCTACCTCCTTCCTCGGAGCAAGGCACTTAGATGCAATATGACCCACCTTTCCACAATTAAAACACGTCAAGCCAGGACCTCTCCTGCCACCTTGCCTTTCCTCCTCCTCAGTTTTACCACTAGCTCCTGGCTGGATCTCTGCCTCAGCCGGCGGGCTTTCTCTACTGTTCCCACGGTCTCTCTGGTAACTTTTATTCAAGGAAAACTTTGTCTTGTGGGTTAGGGCATATTCATCTGCGAACCTAGCAAATTCGGATATGGACTTAATCGGCTTCTCATTCAAATACATCCGGATATCATCCGAAACACAACCTTTAAATTCCTCAATTAGAATTAACTCCCTGAGATGCCAAAAATCTTCTTCCACCATTTCTGTTGCACACCAACGATCCAAGAGCACACCCTTCTCATAGGCAAACTCTGCATACGTCTGATTCCACCCTTTCTTCAAATTTCTGAACTCTTGTCTATACGCTTTAGGTACCAATTCATAGGTCCAAAGAATGGCCTCCTTTACTTTCTCATAATTCTCAGACTCCTCCTCCATGGACAACGCCGCATATGCCTGTTGTGCCTTCCCTTTTAACACACTTTGTACAACTCCATGCACTGATCTTTGGGCCACTTCTGACTCACTGCCACCTCTTCAAAATGCAAGAAGTAACTATCAACATCCGTCTCCTCAAACGGAGGTACTAACCTAAACTCCCGACTAACATTAAACTGCTCCTCTCGGTCTGACCCTTGAACTCTTCGCTCTTGCCTTAACTTCTCCATTTCCAAGTCATATTGCCTCTGTTTCTCCTTCTCCCTCTGGTTCTCAGCTCTTTCCCTCTCTTTTTCAGCTCTTTCCTTCTCCTTTTCAGCTGCTTCAACGTGTTTTAACTTAATTTCATGCTCGCTCTGCTTCTTAGCTCTTTCCTGCTCTTTTTCCTTTTCGGCCCTTTCCTTCTCTTTTTCAGCTGCTTCCAGCTGTTTTAACTTAATTTCATGTTCCAACCTTAATTTCTCCAACTCTAACTGAGCCGTCCCACTAGCTGGTGCCTTTTCAGGGATATTTTCCAATACCTCAGCGGAAAACACATTCTTCACAATATAATACTGAGTTATGGCCCTCCGCACCTCCCGCTTTTTCATTGACAACCTCACCTCTGCGAGATTTAGTCCTTCCGCAATATTTATCAAGTCCAACTTTGTGGCAGCCTCTAGCGCCTCCAGAGTCGGGTTTTCTATAAATTCCTCAACGTCCATCTTTGCTGGTTTCCCGTCTGGTTACCCGCGCAACCAGACCCACGGTTGGACTTAAAAGCCCGATTCACTGGCCCTCCAAATTGGTATCAAATCCCGAGAGGAGGCCCCACTTTGTTACGAACCCCGTAACTAGGTGACTTACCAGCAAAGATAGAGAGGTCCGTTGAAGTCTGATGATACTATTTTTTAACAGTATTTATTACTAAAAATACACAAAATAATATCAATGCAAACATACAGATAATATATGTTGTCAATACTAACTCTAAAAGTGCGGGTATAATAATAATCAATAAGAAATACCCTCTATCGTTGTCTAGGGGATAATGTATTGTCCGATGGAAATATAAAGTTCACTCAGTTCATGCAGGCTGCAGCCTTTGGGGACCACTGTGTTTGCAATGGTTGGAGAGAGAGAGAGATTTGGGAGAAAAACTTTCCGATTCCTTTTATGATTTCGATCCATCGGAGTCTCGTTGGTGTGGCCATTCACTTGTGGCCTCTCCTTTAGCTAAGCCGTTCTACCGTGATGAGCCCGCCAACCCAGGCAAGGGAAGGACGCACACGAGCCCTCACCGGCTGTCGCTATTAAACGCTGTCACTGGATTTCCAGCATTTCTCCTGGTGCCTCTAAAGGGGTTGTTCCCCAGACCCTCTTTTATCCTTACTCACGGGGTCTCAGATGTCAATCAGATTGGGATGATGCAATCCCTCAACCAGCCTACTCTGGTCGTCCCCTGAGGGGCTTCAATGAATAGTATAGGACTCAATACACAATTCCTTCTCCAAGAGACAAAAGCCGTTATCAGTGGTTTTGTTTCACTGAGGCCAGGACACATTCCAAACCTTGTGGATTCTCTCTCATTTCCTGGGTCCCAGACGCAAATTAATAGCAATCTTGCGATTCTCAAAAAGGAGGGGGGGGGGGGGGGGGAGGAACTTTGTACCCTTCGGCCCCTCAGAGTTGCGGCACATTCGTAACAGTACATTTATGGAATATGTGCTGCCTGACTTGCTCTGTTTCGTGTGTATTGCTATACATTTCCAGCATCTGCAGAATATTGTGTACTTAAAAAAACTATCCCCATGGTCACTCCAATTTTATCCTATTGGAGACATTCTTTTCATCACAGCTTAGCAAGCTTCTTTTCTCTTCTTCCCAGTTGTGAAAAAAAGTCTTCCACATGAAACGTTAATATAAACATTCCCACAGACGCGGACTGACTGGCTGAGTATTTCCAGACCTTTCTCCTTTTATCACGCTTGCACCTCAAATATGCAAACTTTCCACTGACTCTTAACTTCATATTGAAGCATCCAACTTGAGATCAGGATAGGTTATTTGGTTCTCTTACAGTCATTCATTTTATCATGTGTGAGAAATAAATATGCCATCCATCTCTGGTTTTATATTGTCCTTTTCTATTGATGTTGCTGATCCGCAAGGCAGCAAGAGCCACAGCACATATTTCAGTACTGCTGTAACTTTACCTCTAAACGTTGCCATCCTTTTGCACGTGGGAACTTAAAGTCCTACTTTTCTCTCAACATGAAATCAGTGCACCTCCATGGTTTCTTTTTGTTTGTTAGCCTCAAAAGCAATGAAAACTCTGAACAGTGGCAATAATTCTATTTTCCCTCTCATCTACATGTGCTTCTTGTGCCTTTTTTTTGACTCTAACTTGGTCTTTGGGGGAACCTAACCATAGCAGTTAGTGCAATGCTTTTCAGCATGTTAGCTATAAGATCCAGGTTTGATTGTCCTTAAGGATTTTGCATGTTCTCCTCATGACAGTGTGGGTTTCCTCCAGGTGCTCTGGGTTCCTCCCCCATCCCAGAGATATACATGTTAGGGTTAGAGAATGGGGACACCTGTCCAGCATAATCCTCGCTGATTTGATTTGATGCAAACAATGCATTTCACTGGATGTTTTGATGTACATATTACAAATAAAGCTAATCTTTATCTCTTTACATGAAGTTGCAGGTTAATGGAAACAAAACAAGGCAGGAGCCTTCACAGGGAATGTTCACCTGTAGTCAGTATGGTGAACCTCATTAACCATACACTGAAACACAGAGAATCTAAACTAGGAACTATCAGTCCATTCAAGTAGCTTTCTCAGTGTAATATCATTTATGGAGTACAAAACTAGAGTAATAAAAAAATATAAAATAAAAGCAATGTTAAATGACCAAATACTCTCAATGGCAGGATAACAATCTATAGGAACAGGCCTGTAAGTGACTTGAGGTCTACAGCACTGTGACTGACTCATAAATGTTCTCTGAAATGACAAAGCAATCTACCTAGTTGCATCATACATTAAAGCCAAAAAAATGCGTAAGTTCTTTTGCCTGTAATGCCCACTCTGTCTCTCTTTTCACAGATAGTCAGATCTTGTGAGGTATTCACAATAATTAAAAAAGACTGCAGGAGAACCTCAGTGAGTCAGGTAGTATCTCTGGAGACCCTGCGCCAGAACTACAACACTATTGTTATACTGGATATGCACTTTTCTGTTTTTTTACTAACCAGCTACTTCATCAATGAACTTCTATCAAAATGTCAGAAGTGATGATGTTCATGAACGATTATTGATTCTCAGCAAATGGAGCAGCAAGACTGCAAAATTATATGCAGGTTGCTATGTGGAATATGGTTGGTAGTGGTCAAGGAAGTTGCAGCTGGAATATAATGTAGGATAATGATCATTAGAAGAAAGAATGAAAAAACAAATTATTATATAAATGGAGTGAGACTACAAATTGGGGCATGGGGGTCCAAGTACATGGAACACATGCAAGTGTAGCAAGAAATTATGAAGGCTAATAAAATACTGGCTTAAATTGTAAGGAGTTACAAAAGCAGGTAAGACTTGGTGCAATCTAGGATATTAACACGGCTGATCCATTTAAGTTCTAAATAATAGTAACTCCCGAGACATTGATTGTTGGAACCCAACAATGCTAAAGTCATTGAAAATCAAGGGTAAGTGTTAGGAATCTCCTACTGGAGATGCTTTTTGTATTGCACCATGTTGTACGAATGTAACCTGACACATAAGGAGAATAGGCCAGCCATTTCCTCAAGCCTGCTAGATAAGTCGTAGATTACCCAGTCATGGCCTCACCATCACTTCCCCACTCTCTTCACACATCTGCTGAATCCCTGTAGTTCAAGTATTTGTCAACCTCCCCTGCTATATACACCTGCTATATTGCACACATTTTTACTTTCTTATGTTTAATGTAAGATAGGCTTTTACTGGAAGCAGTACATGGAAGGTTCAGTAGATTGATTCTTTGAATGAAGACTTGAATGCCTAAAGAAAGATTTATTAGGTTGGGCCTATATTGGTTGGAGCTTAGAAGAATGGGAGGTGATATTACTAAAGCACATAGGATTCTGATGGGGATTTTGAGAGGGTATTTCTCAGGAATTGGTGTCCTGAACCAAGAAGCATACTTTCAGAATAATTGATACCTATTCATCTAGGCAGCTTCCAATCTGATAGTATGAATATAAATTTTTCTAACTTCTGATAATTTCTTTCCTCTTCCCCTTCGCTCTTTTCCCATACCCAATTCTAGTTCAGTGTCAGCCCTCTTTTCTCCTCACCTGCCCATCACCTCCCTCTAGTGCCCTTTCTCCTTCATTTCCTCCCATTGTCTATTCCATTGTGCCCTCCAGCCCTTTACTCTTTCCACCTATCACCTCCCAGCTTTTCACTTCGTTCCCCCCTCCTCCCCACCTTCCACCCTCACCTGGTCTCACCGTATCAGGTAGCAGCTTGCACTCCTTTCTCTTCCCCTGCCCCCCCCCCCCTCACCCCAGCTTCTTATTCTGGTTTCTTCCCCCTTCCTCTCCAGTCCAGACGAGGGGCCTTGGTCTCAATCGTTGACAGTTTATTCTCCTCTATAGATGCAGCCTGATCTGATGTGTACCTCTACTATTTTGAATTTGTTGCTCTGGATTTCTAGCATCAGCAGAAACTTTTAAACTTATAAACCTGTGTTCTTTCAAATGGCCATAGCTCTTTCTGATTCTCTATCCCTGAGGCCTATGGAGGTGGAATCACTGAAAGTAGTCAAGAGGAGGTTGACAAATATTTGAACTACAGGGATTCAGCAGATGTGTGAAGAGAGTGGGGAAGTGATGGTGAGGCCATGACTGGGTACCCTACAACTTAATTAAATGACGTAGCAGGCTTGAGGAAATGGCTGGCCTATTCTCCTTCTGTGTCAGTTTACATTCAGACTACATTGTGCGATACAATGAGCATCTCCAGTAGGAGAGTCCTAATACTTACCCCTGATTTTCAATGACTTTAGCATTGTTGGGTCCCAACCATTAACATCTTGGGAGTTACTATTATTTAGAACTTAAATGGATCAACCACGTTAATACTGTGACTATGAGGGGTATCAGAGAAATGAAGGACTGAGTTTAATTTTACTTTTTATTTAGAGATACAGCACAGTATCAGACCCTTCTGGCCCAATTACATCCATGTGACTAATTAACCTACTGACCCTTATGGCTTTGTAATGTGGGAGGAAACCACCGCGGTCACAGAGAGAATGTACAAAGTCCTTACAGACAGTGGTGGTATTTAATCCATGGTGATGGTGCTGTAGCAGTGTAACGCTGACCAATGTGTTACCGTGCCAGACCCACGACAGCTCAAACCTTTCATCCCCCTCTACCAGACACGAGAAAAGAGCTTGCTTGTATACTCTCAAGTTGCTGTTCTAACAATCTTGACACCATCTAAGGAAAAACAGCCTAACTGTCTAGGTCTTCACCACACCCTAAATTTACACTGCCTCTACCAATGCTGCGCCAGGGCTGCAATGTGTATCTTCTATAAAATGCTCTGTAGCAACCCACAAGTAGCACATCTGAAACTTGTGGCTGTGCTAATGCAACAAGGACAGGAGCTTAATTTTAACTGTAGCATATAAATTGTTGCATATTGTTCACACAGCGTTTCATTAACAATTTACTGAATATACTGTATAGCTATTCGTGTTTGCAAAGACATGGGACTTAGCAAAGTCTGTCCAGTGCTGTACTGTTTTATTGCAATAATCAAAAATTACTAACTTATGACCTTCCAACTCAATCAAGACACTTTGTAAAAATGCATTTCAAAGTGGAAACAATTAATGCAGGAAAAAAACACATGGAACTGGATAACCATTCCTGCTGTAATTAAAACTCTCACCAGGCTCAGTGGCTAATTACAAAGTAATTAGGACTTGTAAATAAGTAGTTGCTTGGCAAATGGCATGTAGAATTAGCCAAGTCTAAAACTTTATTCTACAAGCTCTTACTGTAACTGATGCTACCATGGCTTGAAACAAATATTTCCCAAAGTTCCAAAGTTTAACTGAGGCTTAAAATCTTGTATTAAATTTGAATGTATTATGATAAATAAGGCCAATTAACAGCTTGGTCAGATTAACCACCAATTAAATACAGTGATTACATGGTAGCTTGCGGAAGAGCATCATATTCCCAATTACGTAACATCTGTTTCGTGCTGTTCAACTTTAGTGTCATTATTTTGAAATAGTGGCTACAGAAAGAAACCAAGTCACTATATACTCAGGAGAATCTTTAAGAAAAAGGTGACATTTCTTCATGCATCTTCCTAGCTCCAAGCTCATGACGTGGTCGACTATTTTAAAGTGACAGCAGTATTTGGAAGTAACATGGAATAATTTGAAAGCAAAATGTTAAGCGAGGCTGCAAGTTTAAAAAAATGTTAATTTTTATCTCATCCACCAAAAAATGGTCCAGAATAAAAATAAGGCGTGAAGTACATAGGCAGCTTATGTACACCGACTTTTAATTTTATTTATTTAGAGATAAAGCAAGGTAAAGACCCTTCCAGACCAACAAGTCCACGCTGCCCAATCACACTCATCAAACTACTAACCTAATTGTCTTTGGAATGTGGGAGGAAACCAGAGCACCCGGAGGTAATCCATGCGGTCACAGGTTGTTGCATAATGCACTGTAGTAGCATTATGCTAACCACTACACTACAGTATCTGTTAGTGAATACTTACCCCATAACCCCTAACAATCTCATCAGTCTAGAAGCTATCCACCTCTACCATAAGTACAACGAATAATTTGGCCTTCAGTCATCTGTCACAACAAATTCCATAGATGCACCACCCACTGAAGAAATTCCTCCTCATCTCTGTTTTTAAAGAGACATCCCTTTATTCCAAGGTTGCCATTGGAATTTTGCTAAAGGAAATATCCCCCCTCTTGTGGTAAGCACAATGGGAATAATTCTGCAAAAGTAATATTACGTCAATCAGGCCATTGCCTCTTTTCTGTTGTGTTGCAAAATGCTTTTCACTCAAGGGTTAATTGTTCCAGCAAATACATTGTGCTTGAACAGGGATAGACTAGCAATTCTTCATTTTAAGGAAATTTGTTTTATCTGTTGCATTGTCATTTGTAGTGACAAGGTTGACAATAATGTAAGAATGCTAACGGCAAAGGTCAACACTGAAGACTTGCCACATCCAGCGTAACGGAGTCTGTCCTTTTTATTTATTTTCAAAACCTGTAGCTGCTAATTTCACCATTTTAGTTTGCCCATATCCACCAGTTGGAGAATAAGGGAAATGTTATTAGCACCAAAACTCTTCTAGGGGCCTTTCTGCACAAAATGGAGGAGAGAAAGCCAATGACACATGGAAGTAATAAACACTAATAATGCAGCAAAGGGAACTGATACAATGTAATAAATTGGCTCCTTCTATCCTGCATCATTCATTCTAATCTCAGATATTCCAAATAATAGCAACAATCGCCTATCAACAATGAAATAACAGAAACTCAGAAATCCACTTTTCAAATAGCTTTAAAGCATTCAAACAGAATAAATTTCTCCTTACTCTTTATCTGATAAAAAAAAGATCTCCTAGGAAGGATGCATAGCGTTTTATAATCTGACAGGGTCATGCATTCTTAGACACATACACCATTGCTTTTTGCATCAGCCAACAGTTATAAACAATAAATAAAGGATTTTTGTGCTTAGAATAAATTCATAATTGTGATGAACAGCTGCAATTAGATATTTATATCTTCAAATATAAATATGCATTTGAAAGATGAAACTTCCTTAATCTCCTCCAAAAATGAAACAAGTCCTTTCATGGATCGCCTCTTTCAAATAATCTCATCGCGCCATAATCCATCACCACAATGACACTTTCATACTAGGCCGCAAAGTACTCCAAAATTATGACCACGAGAACTATGCCCTTGCGGCCATAGATCATTTGAGCTTTCAGTTTGTATTGCTTTGGCAGTCAGATCCATCTTAAGCTGAAAGGAGATAGTACTACTGGGAGTCCTAGCAATAGTTTAAGGCAGAAAGAAATTGAAAAATACTCCCTGGTGCTAGCTGAGAGAGGATGGAAAAGGCTTGTTATATAAACTTCAGGCACACCATCTCACCACCTGACTAGGTATTGAAGATGGATTACACAAAACTAAAATGAAATAAATGAATGTCAATAAAAAATCAACACAGAATAACCTTAATAATGGAGTACTACTTTGCTTTAAAGATAAAATTCTTTATTAATAAAAAGATTTGTCTACTTATTTTGGAAAATAATAGATAAACAGACAGATAAAATCTTGTTATTAAACTCACAGAAAAGCATCAACTCTTCCAACTGGGCATGATATTGCCTTCAAGACTCATCATTGAATGTTACAATTTCAGATAAACAGCCTTGCCATTTTATCCCAGAATTGACGAAAGGCTTCTCGACCTGTAATGTTGACTCAGACTTTGTCTCCACAGCATTGCTGTATAACTTGTTGGGAGTTCTAGGTTTTCTCTTTTATTTCAAATTTACAGCAACTGCAGTGAGCCATATCTCACTGTTCCTGCATTATTGTCATCCTCCTCGCCCCATGTCCTCATTCTTCATCCTCTCCGCTGGATAGATCAGCTCCAATTAACAACTCATCATTGTGTTCTCCACGGGCATCACAACTTTCACTATTCACCCAATCACATACACACCTTTCGTTCTCTGTCCTGCCTCTCCTCTACAACTTGAAACATGCTGGTTTTCAAAGTGCTCTTCCTTCTGAAGTATACAATCCTGAGGACTGATGGAAGAATCTAGAACTAGTGGTTACTGGTTAAATATAAAGAATCCCCATTGGCAAAAAGATGGTGAAATACAGCAAGAATATCCATGTAAGAAAGAGGAGAAACAACTCCTAAAAAACCTTCCAATCCTTAATCTCTAATTCCTTGATTCAATCTGCCCTCCAAACTGTGACAGATGTTTTCACAAATTATTTGGAACATATCTAAAAGTTTGACAACTTAACGTTGTCTTCTGATGGGGATATTGTCTATGGTAAAAACACAAGTTGTCTGCAGGATGCAATTCTGAGCAAAATAGCTTAGAAATTTCAGGTAGCAAAACTAATATCCTCTGACCAGGTATAGGTTATGGATTGCATACTTATTGAACATCCTTGGCATGGAGAGACTTGAATGTACTGCCTCAAGATTCTTAGTTCTGTATGGCAGCTATATATCATATATATATTCCGTATATCTATCAGGAGGAGCTGGCAGAGTAGTTAAGCAGTTATTTTGCTTTTATCTTTACAGCAGAAGATGTCATGAATATCCCACTAATACTGAAAAATGCTAGTAATGAATTTAAATACCATTACTCTTACTACAGAAATTTCATGGGGTGTATTTATAGATCTAAACACAAGGCATGGCTTACATCTTGGGATCCTAAAGTAAGTAAAGCAAAATGGTGGACACATGGGTTACAATCTTCCAAAATCCCGTAGAGTCTGAAGAAAGTTGCTAATGTGACACCCCTTATTCAAAGAGGGCAGCAAACAGCAGGCGACTATTGTCTAACTAGCTTTACATCTGTTGTTGGAAAAATATTAGAATCTATTATTAAAGAAGTTAGAGCAGCACAGTTGGAAAATCATAATCTAATCAAGCAGAGTCAACATGGCTTCATGCACGTTGAATTTATTCCTCATTCTATTACATATGCTCCAAATAATTTATGTCACCATTTTATTCCCTTTGCATTTCCACTCATCTGAATCAACCACCTTACCAATGTTAAAAAAAGTCCTGCATCACAAAAGCAGAAAACTTCAGTCATCATTGTCCAGGTGCCCAGAATTGTCCTCATAGTCTCCTGTCTTTAATCAAATGCTATTTTCTGCATTGAGGCCTACCTTGTCCATGTTGACTTTGGTCAATTTTTCTCCAAATACCTGAAATCTACCACGGGATGATAATAGCACTCACTGTAATATAACACTGAATTACTGTAGATATATCTATAACATAGCATTAAAATACAATTTATCTTTCACTGTAGTACATTACTGAATTACACTTGATCTTTTGCTGCAATAAAACAAATTATGAAAGTCTCTAAATAGAAAGTCTCTAAATAAAAATTCAAAAAGTTCAGAAAGGGATAGGACTTTCAGTAACATGGGTGAGCAAAATTGAAAAGGGTGATGAACACAGGACTGAAGATGTTACATTTGAATGCATGCAGTATACTGATCTTGTAGTACAGTTAAAAATTGGCAGGCATGACATTGTGAGCATCACTGAGTTGTGAATGAAAGAAGGTAATTGTTAGGAGCTTAAAATTTAAGGATACAATGAGAGGGATAATAAATCAGCCATGTTGGAATGGCAGTACAGACTCGATGGGTCAAATAGCCCTGTTCTGCCCAATTTCTTATGATTTTATGATCTAATTACTGTATATCTAGGTTGGTACCATGTTTGAGGCATCATATTATGGGTTCAAACGTCCCACCCCACTTACTTCAAGTGAAATAAATCAGGAGTGGCCGTTGTATATTTTCTGTACACAGAACAATACAGCACAGAATCACACCCATCAGCCCATGATGTTGTGCTAAACTAATTAAACTAATAATTATACAGGTAACTAAAGCAATCGTTTCTGTCTACATGTGTAAATGTAGGTCTTTCTTTCATTAGATCACACAACATTCATCCTTCCTTTAAGGTCAAGATTTGCAAAACCAGATTCAGCAGAAGTTGTCCACACATGCCCTGTGATATCTGGAATGAGATTATGCTGGCTGTTACCAGAATACGCTTTGGTGGGGCAGAAACCGCTACAGAGTACTGTCTCATCATTCCTGATCCTCATTCTCACCTCCCATTTTCCCATAAACTCAGAATTTCTGCTGAGTTACAAACAGCAGATGCCATAAGTATGAAGCTGTTATTTTCACCAGTCCCACTTTACATTATAACCTTTCACATATCTTTTCAAATGCATAGAAAGTGCAATAATGGGCCTGTTCCAAGTTGCCACAGTGCAATGTCATACTTGAAATTTGCTACAGAGAACCCAGATGTGAACTTTGTTGGGCCTCAAAACAGGGCATTTGTGTAGGTTTTTCCAAAGCAAAATCAACTTCTGTTTGGATCACTCTGATGGTCCAATTTGTAACTTGCTTTGCATCACTTGCAAGAGCTACCTAATGACTGGATACTTCAGTGGGAGGTCAGAATGTTGTCATGCTGATTCACTTTTAAACTGGGAGACCATTCTCATGGGCATTAATTATACTATGCAAAGGAACTTGTGGGTTGGCACAGCAGTCCAACTGTCTTTCCTCCAGCAACAACATACTGAAGGTCAAAATCATTTTGCTCACAAACTAAGTGCACTTGCTCCAGACACAATGCGATTTCCCAATAAAAAGCATAAGCAGTAGAGTTTAGCATTAACTGGAGCTTGCCTGTCGGAATACTGAACACAAACATGAGAAAATCTGCAGATGCTAGAAATCCAGTACTGTCACAATACTGAACTTGCAGATGCATTGAACCATCAAACTAAATTGCCTGTGTGCTGAAATCAAAAATACAAGTAGGCAGCATAAAGCTGGGGTTCTTTCCGTATTCCTAACAATGTTGTAAGTTAATCATATGGACTTTGGTGAGACAATTAAATAATACTGGTGCTCTTCTGTAAAAGTATTGCACCTACCAGTGGAAAACCTAGGGCTACAGATCTCTTGGGTTAACGGTCACACTTAGATATCGAACTTATTTATTCAGAAAGAGTTAATATTTTGCATATATAAAAAGGAAACAGTAGTTCGTGATACGTTCTCCGATGAAACATGAAATTCATAGTTCACATTGACATTAAAGTGATTCACAAACTTTATTTCTCCCACCTATCAATGATAAGAAACTAGTATTCAAATAAGAATATATACTAAACTAAATTAACATAAAACTAGATATGTATACTTACATTTTCAGCTCTGAGTCTCCATCTAGTCATATATATGAATTCCATGGTATGATCCTTCCCCATAATTTCCCCATTGCATAGAACATCCAGCTTTGGGAAGAAAACAAAAGTCAGTATATTGTTATATTACATAAATAGTTTTCAATTTCTAACTAAAAGAAGTAATTTTGTTCATCAACCACTGACCCTCAAAATGAAAAATTGTAAATGTTGTTTTTTGAGAATGAAAGTTTGATTTATGAGTTATCACTTACAGAGAAATGAAGACACTCCAATCTACTGCTTATATCATCCAAACACATAAACCAAATAATCCAAACAAGATCAAGTTCAAGTTAACAGAACCAATTATTCTCTGGTGTTCAGTCCTGACCACCAATTGCATCCCTTTTCTTTATATTGGAATTGAAAGCAATAGTTGAAGAGAATCAATGGGCATTGCGAGTCAATGTCACCATACCTTCTTAAAATGTTCCATTTTGTGGTTATTATTTTGTTTATGTTTTCAAAATCATCTAGTCTAAAAACTGTTTATTCGTATGTCTCACTTAATGGCTCATTAAGTAAATACATTATGCAGTGATCCTTCACTACTAGCAATTATTATCAGGTTGTGTGAGGCTTGACAAACAATGTTAGCATTTTTACCAGAAGGTGGTCTTTTGCAACATAGGTTACAGTTCAAGAACTGTAACTTCACAATAAAAAAGTTAATTCTCGATCAAGCTAATTGTTCACCTGATTTTTGTTGAACTATTGTGTGACATGGTGAATGTGAAAACAACATCTTCAGTTTTTTTTAGGAAATGCTCCCAATCTGTCATTGTAAATTCAGGAACTGCTTTGCCCAACTTTTAATTAAATCGCAGTACCAAAGGGGAACTACCTCCAAAGCACTTGCCAATTAATTAATTATATTTAAAATTCCTCCGCTTAACAGTCAACTAAAAAGCACTGGAAATCTTAAGGGTTACATTGACAAACTGTACTGTGATTCCTCTAAAGCAGGCAGAATTCTGCTGTTTAATAAAACCTTACATACAATGTCTTACTTTGTGATTTTCAGTGGTTGCACTTTGCATGCTTTACTCTGTTTATACCCCTCCCTCTCTTCCTCCTTCTGGTACTAATAATCTTTGCGTTTTCAGATACTGAGTAATTAGGTATTTTTTTCGATGTGTCATTCTTTGCCTAACACAGCAAATTAATAGTTTTCGACTGAAAACCTGTGTAGGCTTTAATTTTATATTGGATGATATGAACAAAAGTTTCTTACTGACAAATATTTTCAATTTCAATATATGTAATCAAAAGTTTGCTGAATACTGCATAACATGAACACTCTTTCCAATTAAAATCTGACCCACATGTCAAAAAGGAGCAAGGTTTATTGTATTAAATTAATCAAGTTTAAAGAAAAGAACATCAGAGATTAATCCCAAACTGTTTGAAAGAAACAAAAAACAAGACTGATTACAGAACACCAAAGGAACAAGAACAGCCCAAGTTAAATTTAACCTTATGCATTCATTTGCAACTTCATTTATATAACTAAATCAGAATCAGGTTTAATATCACCGGCATATGTCGGGTTAGATTTACGTTAAGCACCGCTCCATGAAGATGTCCTGCATACTACACGCTCTAACACTCATGATGAAGCTGACTAATTTTACAACTCTGCAGCTTCCTTTGATCCTGTGCATAGCCCCTCCTCCACAGCAGATGGTGATGCAGCCAGTCAGAAAGCTTTCTACAGTACATCTGCAGAAATTTTCAGATGTTTTAGGTGACATACCAAACCTCCTTAAACACCGAATGAAATATAGCCGCTGTCTTGCCTTCTTTATAGCTGCATCAAAATGTTGGGACCAGGTTAGGTCCTCAGAGATACTAACACCCAGTAACTTGAAATCGCTCACTCTCTCCATCTCTGATCCCTCTGTGAGGACTGAGCTTCCTCGTTGTTTTATAAACTTCATGGGCACTACAGAAATTTATAAAAATGTAATGCAATTTTTATAATCTACATGGACTCTACAGAAGATCCCCTCCTCCTCTTTGGGAAAAAATACCAGCTTAGATATTGAATACTGATGCACCATCAATAACTTTCTCTGAGACGTGAAGGCGAGATATCGGCTTTTATTGACTGGAAGAAAGAACAAGCAGTAGTTGACCACCATACTACATCCTGGAGACTGAGGCCGGGCTCAGGCCTCAATCGCCTTTATACCGGGGTCTGTGGGAGGAGCCACAGGAGCAGTCAGCAGGGGGCGTGTCCAGACAGTATATGTAATTCACCACAAATACCATTCAAATTTATTACTAAAACATTGTATTATGTTTAGCATGTACTGTAACAGAGATGGAGGTACCAATTCCATTGCAATAATTAATTGCTGGCATTTAAAAATCATACTGTTGTGTTTTGAAATGCCAAATGCTGACATGTAGGCAACACAATGAAGCAGCATTATCATTCCAAAGCCAAGTGTCTGCCAGCTGTTCTCCAGCAGCCGAGTTACGTAGGTTAGTCCTTAAAGAGGCCAGCTCAGCATCACTATACACATACTGTAGTAAGTAGCATGCTTTTGCTCGTGTAACACGCAAAAGTACCTTCACCCTCAGCTCCAGAAGAGAAATGTGGAAATCTTGCTGGATGCAATTCAAGTTCACGTTCAAGCTCAATAGTCATTCAGTCATACACACATATTGCAAAATGAAAGTGTTCCTCTGGGGTTAAGGTGCAGAACACAGTGCATAGAGTTAACACATATAGTTATGATAACAAATACCTTAAGAAAATAATATTAGCCTAAGTCCTGAGAGTCATGGCCTGAAGATTCATGGTGCACAGATCTTGTCAAGGAGCCACGTTTCTGCAAGAACACGCAGCATTTCCTCATCTCGCACCGAGCCAGCTGCAAAGCTTGCTTCCAGAGAGTGAACACTGGGGGGCAGCACGAATGGAAGAGCTGGTCAGCAGGGGCTAGCCTCCCACCTAGTGCAGATTCCAGTACACCAGCGGTGCCCCTGTTCTCTCCCACACCACCTCCTCCCCTTGGTGGCTGTAAAAGGCAATGACGCAGTACGAGGACCTGGTCCAGGCAACAACTAAAGCCACACAGCTCCCCCACCCCCGCCATCCAAATCACCAATAAACCAATGAACTGGATTAGCAGTATTTTCTATAAATAAAGTGTTGTGATCAAAGAAAACTGTTTAAGACAAATCTGCACCATTTGTTGGACTGTAGAAAGAAGAGATCTGCAAAAGACTGCCAGTGTCCCTGGGTGTCACCAGCTCAGAAGATCTATGCTGGGCTCAACATCCTGATGCAATTATGAAGAGGGCAAATCAGTGGCTATATTTCAATCGGAGTTTGAGGAAGCTTGGTATGTCACCAAAGCCCCTAGCAGATTTCTACCGATGTATCATGGAGAACATTCTCATTGTTTGCATCACTGTCTGGTAAGGAGGGGTTATTGCACAGGACAGAGGGTTGTAAACTCAGCCAGCTACATCATGGGCATTAGCTGCCCCACCATCGACGACATCTTCAAAATGTGATACTTCAAAAAGGCAGCATCCATCACTGAGAACCCCACCACCCAGGACATGCCTGCTTCTCACTGCAACCATCAGAAATGAGATACAGGGACCTGAATACACACACTTAATGTTTTAGGAACAGCTTCTTCCCCTCTGTCCAGTTGTTCTGAACAACCAACGAACCCATGAACACTACCTCAAAATTATTCTCTCTTTTTGAACTTTTTCACTACTTATTAAATTTTAAAATTCCTGATAGTGGGTAGATGACCACCAGGAAAAGTAAGGAGAGAAGGCAGTTGGTGCAGGGTTCCCCTATGGACATTCCCCTCAGCAATATGTATACCCCTCTGGATACTGTTGGTGGGTGGGGGGGGGGGGGGAAGGTGAGATAATCTATCAGAGCACAGCAGCAGCAGCCAGACCAGTGGTATTCTGGCCATCTCTGAGGCTCAGCTGGGAAGGGCAAAGTTAGGCAGTGTGATAGTGATAGCAGACTTGATAGTTAGAGTGGGACGAACAGCAGATGATCTGTGACCGCAAAAGTAAAGCCACAATGAGGATGAAGTGTTGCCTCCAAGTTGCTCGGGTCCAGAATGTCTCAGAAGATTCTCAAGAGGGAGGATGAGTAGCCAGAGATTGTGGTGCACATTAGTCCCGATGACATAGGTAGAAATGGGGAAGAAGTCCTGTACAGTGAGTATTGGGAGTTAGGGGAGAGGCTGAAGAGAAGGATTTCCAAGGTAGCAATCTCTGGATTACTCCCAGTGTCACGTGCTAGTCAGGGCAGGAATAGGATGATAGTGCAGATAAATGAGCAGCTGAGGGAGCGGTGCAGGGAGAAGGGTTTCAGAATTCTGGAATTTTGCGATCTCTTCTGGAGAAGGTATGATCTGTACAAAGACCTAAACACAAGGGGACCAATATCCTTGCGGGCAGGTTTGCTACAGCTGCTGAGAAGAGTTTAATCTAACTTGGCATAGATATGGGAAATGAGTGATAGAGCTGAGGATGGGGCATTTGGTATACAATTCTAAGCATTGTGTAGTGAGACTGTGAGGAAAAATAGGAAGATGAGAGGGCAAAATTGCAGTCCATGGGATAAGTTGAATTGTAATTTGGGGGCAAAATCAAAAATGGTGATAACACCGGACAGAAGGTGTTGTATTTGAATGCACACAGTAACTGCAATGTGGTAGATGATCTTGTAGTGCAGTTAGAAATGGACAGGTTGTGGGTATCACTGAGTCGTGGCGGAAAGATCAAAGTTGGGAGTTTAATATCCAAGGATATACATTGTATTAAAAGGACAGGCAGGTAGGCAGATGGGGTGGGGTGGCTCTGTTGGTAAAAGGTGAAATCAAATCATTAGAAAGAGGTGACATAGGATCAGATGATGTAGAATCCTTGTAGGTAGAGTTAAGAAACTGCAAAGGTAAAAAGACCCTGATGGGAGTTAGATACAAGCCCCTGAACAGCAGCAAGGATGTGGGATAAAATTACAACGGGAGTTAGAAAAGGCAAGTAATATGGGTCATGTTACGATAATCATTGGGAATTTCAATATACAGGTAATTTGGGAAAATCAGGTAAGTTCTGGATCCTAAGAGACGAGACTTGTAGAATGTCTATGTGTTGGCTTTGCAGAACAGCTTGTGCTTCAGCCCATTAGAGGAAAGGCAGTTCTAGATGGGTGCTATGTAATGAACCAGAGTTGATTAGGGAGCTTAAGGTAAAGGAATCCTTAGGAGAGAGTGATTATATTAGAATTTACCCTGCCATTTGAAAGGGAGAAGATAAAGTCAGATGTATCAGTATTACCGCAGAGTAAAGGAAATTGGTTCCTTCAGGTTGTTATAGCCAGGGGTGGTCATGCGGACAAGCTCCCACTATCTATTAAATGCTCTCAATGGTCTGCACCTCAAATAGCCTCTGACAACCAAGTATAGCTCCTGGCTTTCACGTGTGGTTTAGCCACTAAGCCTGGAGAATCTGCTTATACTGACAGGAGAAGGGGTAACGGTGGGTTACTGATCTCGTAAATCCAGTCGCTTTGGGCAGATGGGGCTCATCAGCCGTTGTTGAAAGCTCACCTAGGAGAAGGAAAACTGATTTCAAACCTCCGCTGTCTTGCGGCTATACCCACTCTTGGGGGAGGCTTCAGGAGTAAACCTCGAGGGAAAAGTCTGGAGCTGAGTCACTAAGGCAAACCTATATTAAGTTCAATGCTGACTAGCATCTCCTGCGACGCTACTGGTACCAAACTGCATCGGCCTCTGCTGTTCCTTTGTGTTCATCAGATGCATGGAGAGGTGGAGCTTGCTACATGGGCACCAGCTTGCTCTCCATATTGTACTGCCCAGGCTTGTGTAAGACAGCTAGGATGCAATATCCATGGTCCACTCTGACTGACAGTGGCCGTCATCCAGAGGCATGAGAGAGGAGGTGATCGAAGTTGATTGGATGATGAACACTAGAAGGGATGATGGCAGAACAGCAATGGCTGGAGTACCTGTGGGCAATTCAGGAAGCGCAGGATATATACAACCCAAAGATGGAGAAGTGTTCCAAATGAGACAGACAACTGTGGCTGACAAGGGAAGTCAAAGAAAGTATAAAAACAAAAGAGAGGGCATATAATATAGCAAAAATTTGTGGAAAGTTAGAGGATTGGGAAGCTTTTGAAAACCAACAAAAGATAGCTAAAAAAAAATGAGAGAAAAGATGAAGCACGAAGTTAAGTTAGCCAATAATATAAAAAAGGATACCAAAAGTTTAATCAGATTATAAAGAGTAAAAGAGAAGTGAAAGTGGATATGGAACTGCTGGAAAATGATGAAAATATAGTAATGGGGACAAAGAAATAACTTAATAAGTATTAATTGTGTCTTCACTGTGGAAGATGCAAGCAGAATCCTACCAGAATTTTGAGGATGCCAGGAAGTAAAAGTGAGAGTAGTTGCTATTACTAAGGAGAAGGTCCTTGGGAATCTGAAATTTCTGAAGATAGGTAAGTCACCTGGACCAGATGGACTACAACCCAGGGTTCTGAAAGAGGTAGCTGAAGAGATTGTGGAGGCATTAGTAATGATCTTTCAAGAATCACTAGGTTCTGGAATGGTTCCGGAGGACTGGAAAGTGGCAAATGTCACTCCTCTTTAAGAGGGGAAGGAGACAGAAGAAAGGAAATGATAGGCCAGTTAGCCTGACTTCAGTGCTTGGGAAGATGCTGGAGTCCATTATTAAGGAAGAGGTTTTGGGTACATGGAGGTGCTTGATAAAGTCGGCCAAAGTCAGCATGAAGGGAAAGTCTTGCCTAACTAATCTGTTGGAATGCTTTGAGGAAGTAATGCAGGACAGACAAAGGAGAATTAGTGAATGTCGTTTACCTGAATTTTCAGAAGGCCCTTGACAAGCTGCCACATATAAGGCTGCTTATCAAGATAAGTGCCCACGGTATTACAGGAAAGATGAAAAAAACTGGCTGACTGGCAAGAGGCAAAGAGTGGGAATAAAGGGGACCTATTCAGGTTGGCTGTCGGTGACTGGTGATGCACCACTTCTCTTAACTTTATATGTCAGTGACTTGGATGATGGAATTGATGGTGTTATGGCCAAGTTTTCAGATAATACAGATAGGTGGAGGGGCAGGTGGTGGTGAGGACACAAGGAGTCTGCAGAAGGACTTAAATGGATTGGAGAATGGGCAAAGAAGTGGCAGGCGGAATATAGTGTGGGGAAGAGTATGGTCATACACTCTGATAGAAGGAATAAAGGCATAGACTATTTTCTAAGCAGGAGAAAATTCAAATATTAGAGGTGCAAAGGGGGTTGGGAGTCCTTGTGCAGAATTCCGTGAAGGTTAACTTGCAGGTTGAGTCAGTGGTAAGAAAGGCAAATGCAATGTTAACATTCATTTTGAGAGGACTGGAATATAAAAGCAAGGACGTAATACTGAGGCTTTATGGCATGGATCAGGCTGCACTTGGAGTTTTATGGGCAGTTTTGGGCCCCCCCACCTAAGAAAAGATGTGTTGGCATTGGAGAAGGTCCTGAGGAGGCTCATCAAATCAAGTCGTCACTTTTATTGTCATTTCGACCATAACTGCTGGTACAGCACATAGTAAAAATGAGAATGTTTTCCAGGACCATGGTGTTACATGACACAGTACAAAAACTAGACTGAACTACGTTAAAAAAAACAACACAGCAAAAGCTACACTAGACTACAGACCTACACAGAACTGCATAAAGTGTACAAAAACAGTGCAGACATTACAATAAATAATAAACAGGACAATAGGGCAAGGTGTCATGCAAATGATTCTGGCAATAAAGGGGTATGAGGACGATTTGCCAGCTCTGGGCCTGTATTTGATTGGGTTTAGTAAAGTGAGGGGGGGATCTCCATGAAACCTACTGAATATTGAAAGGCCTAGATAAAGTGGATATGCAAGTGATGTGGTAGAGTCTAGGACCAGAGGACACAGTCTCAGTATAATGGGACATCCACTTAGAACAGAGATAATGGGGAATTTCTTTAGCCAGAGGGTGGTAAATCTCTGAAACTCATCGCCACGAATGGCTGTGAAGGCCAAGTCATTGCGTATTTTTAAAGGAGAGGTTGATCGCTTCTTGATCAGTCAGGGCATCAAAGGTTTCAGGGAGAAGGCAGGAGAATAGGGTTGAGAGGGATAATAAATCAGCCTCGATGGAGTGGTTGAGCTGAGTGGTCTAATTCTGGTCCTACGTCTTATGGTATTACTATAAATTAAATTATATGTATGTCTTGCACTGTACCACTGCTGCACAACAATAAGTGTCATGGCATATTTCAGTGACAATAAACCTGATTCTGACTCTATTTCCAGGGCGCTGGAGGCAGAGAACCTGCAGCATGCTCTCGAATGCTGGTTCAGTGGATCAGCATCAGAAGACGCAGTAAGACCACTGCTCTCAGAAAATGTTTATTAACTTCAATAATTAGTATCCATATACAAAACAACAATAAGATACCATGATGTAAAATTAATGTATTCATATAAGTATGTATTCATCTGTCTGGACAAAACATAAATAGATATACAACCTCACCTAAAAACAAATGAGGCATTTGGACTCTCCCTCGTGCAAATATTAATGTAGCAACAAGTACATACTAACATACTGACTGTTCCTTTGCAAACTGAAGTCATAAGCAGTCCCTACAGCCTGACACTGGGTCACACTGGCACACAGGGTGATGGCTAAGGTGCAAGTAGAGCAGTCATGTGAAGCATTCAAAAGTTGAGACTCTAAAGCAACATTTATACTAAGTTCTCCTGACTTGAAGGAGGGCTCAGCTGCAGTCACTACATAACACAGAGAGGTTTGGGTTGCTAGAAACCAGAACAATGAGTTTTGTTTCAGAGTGTGAGACTCCTGGGATTCGTGGGCCATGGTCAAGCTGAAAGCAAAGGCAGGTGCTGTGAGTTCTGGCCAGAAGGCAGAGCAGATATGCCAACAGCTGAGCATTGTGAAAGGGAAGAACACTGCAACATGTTAGAGATGTTGCATAATAAAATGCCAAGGATAGGGACTTGTTGACCAACAATTCGATGCAGCTTGTGTGGACCACACTCGAGGGGCATGTCCACACTCAAACATCCTGTCACTTAGAGCCAGCAAAGTAGAAAGTCAGTTGCTGAAGCTTTGTGAAACTCTCAACATTTTATCATGGCTATGTTGGCTTTGCAGCCTCGTGTATTTACTTGCTAACGCACACAGAATCACAGAGTTCAGAAAAACAGAGCAAATAACATACATGGATATTCAATGAACTCAGCTGAACCCTGAACTTGTAAGTGCATTACTTTTTGTAAAACACAAGCATTATCAAAAGGACGTTTTTAATACATTTACCAGGATTCACATGGAGTTAAACTTGACTGTGGAATGTTGAAGAGAAACATCAGGAATACTGCCAGCTCTCATGACCTTCACCCATCCTTCCCCAATTCCATGAATGAAGTTTTAGCTAATTTTAGCTACACCATATTGCACTGGCTGACAAAGCTAATAACAGAGCTCTCTGTGTTATTCCATAGATAGTTCATGGTGAAGCTTCATTCCTGGCTTTTGGCAGTGCTCAGACTTTGGCAATGATGTGCAGTGCCTTAAGTGCTTATTATTGCAGAGAAGTTCTATCATTGGTGATGCTATAAATTAATAGATGGTATTAAAGAATACAAATCTAGTCAATGCATTCTAACAGAAGGCAGCTAATTATACATATCTAAGATCTAATGAGATTTTTGTACTTGATAGCTCTGAGATAGAAAATTTGTATTCAACTTCTGTGATTGTGTTCAGAGATGTCTAATAATTGAAGTTCACATGAAAGGCCAAGGCAAATCTTAATGTCATGAATTAAGACCATAAAGCACAGAATCAAAATTAGGGCATTTGGCCCATTGAGTCTGCTCTGTCATTCAATCATGACCCCCCTTACCAATCAAAAACTTAGCAACTTCCAATTGTGATTACGACAGAGCTCAGAAACCAAGAGCTTGGGAAGTCAGCAATGGAACGGCCCATTGCAATTTCAGCCTATCTTGCAGAAGGAATAAAGATCAAAGATCAAACATTAACTTTACTTGCCCTATACATTTATGTGTAACAGGAATTTGCTGTAGTGTGTTGACTGAACATGAAACAAAAAAAACATTCAACAATTATGAAGAATAAAGAATTATATAAAAATAAAATTAGAGGTTAAAGTACAGAAATGGAATAACATACATAAATACAAGCATGTACTTACAATGTGAACTGCACAGTGCAGTGGCTGAGGTAACAGATACAGGGCATGAGGGTGGCTAACATGAATGGATGTTGATCAGATTAACTGCCTGGGAAAAGAAACTTTTAAGATGGTGTGAAGTTTCTGTGTTAATAGCCCTTTAGAGTTTTCCAGAAGAGAGCTTTAGGAAAAGGCAGGTTGCTGGGTGGGTAGTGTCTGCAATGAATTTTCCTGCCTGATTCTTTGTCCCGGATACATACAAGTTCTGCAGTGATGGGAGACTGAGGCCAATAACCTTTACTGCTGACCTGAGAGTTTGCCATAATTTTCATATATTGTGAGAGGATGCCGCACCAAACCAGACAGTAACTGCTGTGAAGATGCTGTCTATGACGGCAGTGTGCAATTGCACCAGTATGTTTTGGGAAAGAAGGCATTTTACCAACTACCATCAGGTAAATATGCAGAGTAAATTCCTGTTTGATTCACCACTTTGCAGTGGAGTTGATCATGCTACTGAAGTTGGAAACTTACTGTTACATCCAAAGGTCAAAATAAAATGGGTTAACATGCTTTATCATCAGATGTGTAGAATAGGCACCCTGAGCATTTCAGTGAAATTTTCCTCACCCCTCCTCCCAGTGTATCAGCGTATTAGTGAGTACAACTGTTCCCAGTTTTGTTCTTACAATGATAGGAAAGTTCTTTGTATCATGTAAACGTGGTAGCAGTAATCTTGGAGAATGAAGTAAGTACAATTTGTTAAAAATAGGAAATGGTATTTGTTTGCAAGGATATCCAACCCATTTTCTCGGGTGTGTTTTGCTATATTCTTAGAAAATGCCCAAGGATTCTAAATGAAACATGGAGGAAAACGAGAAGTCAAATGAATTCCTCTAGTCATATTAAACTATAAGATCATGCAATGAATCAAGGGAAATTCAGTCCAATCTGTTTATTCAGTTTCAATCCATTTTCACCTTCAAGTATTTAATATTTCTGTTTCAAATAACGTACTGGTACAAGAATAAATTAATGAATTTAATCTTTGTTGCATCCTTAAGTGTTACTGTAATAAATGTTACAAGGAAGGAATGTGTGGAATGAGTGGATTCCAGAATGGATTTATTCCTGTGTATAGGGCTGGCACTACAGACTCAGATAAACACCACACAGACAAAGCAGAATTAATGAGGTGTCATCCTCTCCTCAATTAAAGATATGCTAAAAATAATTGCAAACAAAATCAACATCCTTTAGTTCTTTTTCAAGTAATTAAGACACAAAAACACTATCTTCATATTCAAAGAAAGAAGCCTGTGCTTTCTGCGCCAGGTGTAAAAATGCGGTGGATCTGAGACCAGATTTCTTCTGTGTAAAAGCTAGGGAATCTCAGTAGGTTTTGTTCCACATTAATGTCTGAAGTCAACCACCAGATCTGGAACATTCACATTTACAAAGGAGTCCTGAAGTACTCAGGCACTTACTCTGAGAAATACTGCACGTGCAGTGAAATTGACAGGGACCACTGCCACGTGAAAGCAGCATCATCATCAAGGACCTCTGCCATCCAGGCCATGCTCTCTTATTGCTGCTACCATTGGGACGGAGATACAGGAGCCTTTGGTCCCACACCACCAGGTTTGGGAGCAGTTATCATCAGGCTTTTGAGAAGTAGAGAAGTCGCAACCTCAACTCTGAACTGATTCCACAACCAATGGACTCACTTTCAAGCACCCTGCAACTCATGTTCATGTTATTATCTATCTATCCATCTATCTATCTATATTCGCTTTCCTCATGACACTATGTTCCCTAAGCCTAGGTTAGCATGAAAAATCATTGCTAGAGCATCTTTAAGCATGGCAATACAAAAAACTGCATTTATTTGAATAATGCCACCAAGTAAATTTACAGAGACTGACAGATACACTGATTGCATCCGACATCAGATTCACTTCCAATCTTCTCTTCTAAATCAGAAAATGCCACTAAGCCCAACAATAATTGAATGTTACTTCAATTTTATTGGGCTCAAGAGTACCCGAAGGTAATGAGGACGAAACACATTTACATACTGACATGTTTTGCTTTCTGTTATTACAACACAGACGAAGTATAGGGCCAGTGATAAGATCTGTTCATGGACACAGGTCTGATCACAGAAGGGTTGTAATCCTTGGTTTACAGACATAATACATATTAACACACTGTATTACACAATATTTTAAGAAGCCAACTGACATGTTATTGTCAATGTCAGAGCATGGGTATATCTGCATAAACTGATTGACATATAAGACAAATGGTCTGCACTGCCATCCATTCAGTCTTCTTCTTGTGTGAAACACACACACACACACACACACACACACCATTTAGGTGATTATATCTTGCAATCTCACCTCACAAGTGCTAGGAAGTTTTAATTTCAAACTGAGAAATTTCTTTATAGTTCCCACTGTGACTCTCGTTGAGCAGCGGATAAATTTCTTCATTAAGCCCTGTTGACAACAGACAGGAAGTAAGAAAAGAAATAGTTAAGACTAGCAAATTGCAAACTGCAGTCCAGATTCCAGTTAATTACATACACTGAAGTCAAGTTCAAAATATTCCATCATATGGCAGCAAGAAATATTCAAGCTGATTATGCTATTATTTTAAGTTACTCACAAGAAGAACATTTTGTTTTGATTGTGTGTGGTCTCAGATTACCTAATTAAATTATCCACTTGGGTAACAATGTTATATCTTCTTGTTGCTTAGTTCTGTTGGATAGAAATATCATGGGAACTGATGTTAATGGATAATATGAGAAGAATGAAACCTATGCAAAAGCTGCTGAAGTTCTCCCTTGGTCACTGACTGCACTGGTGATATCAGTGGATCAAACGTTATTGTATCATCAGCATAATCCGACTGCAACATCTTGAAGTCAAAGTAAACACTGAAAATGAGAGTTAATTAAGCCTTACTAAAGCTCTTAGAATAAAAAAAATGCATGCTCTTAAATCAATATTTTTGTTTATTCAAAATCTACATGAATGGGACGGGTATGAAGGGCTATGGTCCGGATGCAGATCGATGAGACTAAGCAGCTTAATGGTTCAGTATGGACTAGATGACCCAAAGGGCCTGATTTTGTGCTGTATGACTCAATGACTATCTGGTAAAACATGCTTACATGTAAATGGTCATTACTTAGCGTGTAAACTCCGACAGTAACTCTTGTACATACATGAATGGAACCCTGTGCTTACCTCCAAAATTTCAGAATCAAGCTTAAAGCTCTGGGATTTTAAAACACTTCTCTTTTTACAAGGTATGGAGGAAAACAGCTTAGGAGGGTGGAGCTTAGGATGATGGTGCCTAACAGTGACTCCTTTGCTCCTATCTTTGGAAACAGCTCCATTTCTATATTTAATATCTTTTTTTCCCCTTTCCAGGGTTCTTTTAAAGACCCTGAGCTGGAGTTACACGCTGACTTTGGTTCTTTCCGGGAATGGGACCCACTCTCAGAGCCTCACGGCTGGCTGCTTTTCAATATGCCAAGGACGTGGCCTGAAAGCCCGATTTTCACGGCTCTGGAGGTGTGCAGATTCGAGATTGGTGCCACCGCAGAAAACTGATGTGTCGTGGGAGTACACAGAAGATAGAAAGCAGCGCGCTCTCTGCTGGCTGTGTGCCCAGAGACCCAAGATCTTTGGACACAGGGCTCAGAAAAAGCAACGCAACAGACTTTTAACACCATAAATTGGTGAGTTGCTTTGTTATGTCTCCCCTCTTGCTTTGAAACGGGGACACCACCTTTTCCCTTATTAGGGAGAGAGAGAGAGAGAGACAGAGAGCCTGCGGTATGTCGAATTACTGGGTGAACGACTAGCCTTTGCAAGTCTGTGTCTCTACGGATACTTTGCTGCATGCTTGAGTGCTCGGTGGAGGGTACTGACGCTTTTTTTGCTGGTGGGGAGTGGGGGGGGGGTCGTTGCTTTGCTGCTGCTTGTGCGTGGGATGGGGGAGGTGGGGGGGTTCGGGGTTCTAACATTTAACAGTCATTCTTTCTTTGGGGCACTCCTCTGTTTTTGTGGATGTTTGCAAAGAAATAGAACTTCAGGATGTTTACTGTATACATTTCTCTGACATTAAATTGAAATATATTAAAAATATCAATTACAGCCAGTATCGTCTGGCCAGGCTGCTGACACTGGAATCTGGAGTTGCTCACTAAATCTTGGGAGGAAGGCAGTGGGTCAGGCCGCATCTATGGGTGGGGGGGGGGGGACAGTCAAGGTTTTGGGCTGAGAACACTGAGTTTCTCTGGTATTTTATATGTTGCTCTATTTCTCAACATTGTTTTGACCAAGTCCATTCCTCCCTCCTCCCACATTGGTAAATATTATTTTAACTCCAAGGGGAATTAAATTACACTCCATGACATACAATATCCTGTTTACCTTCCCACTAATTCTCTTTTAAATAGTGAACTGTTAAATAAAGCTGTATACTATTTAGTACCTTTACTGTATTATCTCCCGACTGGCCATTGTTGCGGAGGCAGTCTAGGCAAATCGCTATCTGTGGATCGCTTCTGTGATAGTCCTGATCGTCTTGATCCTCCTCCTCTTCTACTTTAGCCTTCTTTGCTTTAGGGCCTTCATAATCTTTTTAGAAACGTTGACAATTATTTTGCAAGATATACAGAACAGTGGAACAACTTTTGTATCAGTACAAGCCAGAAATAATCTACTGAGAGCTAAATATTTTATCTCTTACATTGTTTCTTCTTATCTCCCATGATAATGTTACCACTTCAGCTAGATGATTGTGCCAAGTTTCCAATTATTTCAAAATTACACAAGTCCTTCCAGAAATGGGGATTAGAAATCATTGTGATCAGGCTGAAAAGATGCTCAACAGAAAATTACATTGACTACTAGGTGAACTGTTCACTCCTGTCTTTACTCCTATGTCACTCCCTCTAATTTGGCATACTAAAACTAGAAAAAGGAGCATTTTTTCAGCATTAAAGCCAATGGTGTGAAATGGCTCATCTCTTCCCCACCCACATTCAGATTTTCTGTGCAATTGGTCAGGATTTTCTTTCTTTAGGTCCAAACAAAACCCTTTTATCTTTCTGTAAATCCTTAATAATCTTCAAAATAGATGTACAGTATTTTTTAAGGGGATAATCACATAAAATCCTTTTGTTTCACGACCAACAACATTTTGTCAAAATCATGGGACATACATGCAGGAATTATGAATTAAATAGGAGAATTCTACAGGGATACTGTCTTGGAATTGGAGTTAAGAAATGTTGCTGAGGTTGAATACACAAAGATGACCTCTGTACCTGAAATGCCATATCTAATCTGACAGAATTTAAAGAGACACAAATTAACTGCAAGATAAACACAATTTCAACGTTGACACCAAAGGTTAACATATAATCTTCCTTGTAAAATAAAAATATATTATTATTATTATTTTTTTTTGTTTTGTTTTCAACTTATTAAAGCACTCAACATAAGTTCCTAATCTGAATAGGTAGCTGATATTGGACAGAAGTAATGGAAATAATCCATCTATAGTATTTCTATGAAGCAAAGTGAACTGAGTTCAAAATAATATTTCCCTATAATTCCCCCAAAAGATTTAGCACTGCGCTATTGATTTCTGAATGTAAGCAAATAAATTCCCACTGCAAACAAATCGTCAGGTCTAATCAACAAACATGCTACTGAAAGAAATCAGTTGTCATCTTTGATTTGAGATTGTTGTCTGATTAGCTCAATAACAATAAAGTAACAGTTGAATTTGGACAAAGGAGGTGAAAGCAAACAAATGGATTCCTCAAAAAAAGAAACAAAACTATTGGAAGAAACCAATCAGGTTAACTGTTCTGTCATTTTTCTTTACCAACAGAAAAAACTGCTGAATGGTTATGCACTTGACCAAGGAATACTGAATGGCTTGGGAACTTAAAATGGTGAATAAGCTCAAGAAATGAAGGGTCAGGGTGAAGTGGGAAAGGTGCTCCCAAAACACTGTAATAAACACATCAAACTTTGAGATTTCCTTAGGTGATTGGTTATCAGTACCAATGCAAAGACTCTGTAATACCACAACATCCATAGGTCAATTCCTTATGTTAAAGAGAAACCAAAGGTTCTGTTTTAATTTACCTTCTCCATTCTCTTGTGGTTTATTCTTTTTCCAGAATTCCTCTTCTTGCTGTTTTTCCACTGGCCAAAAGAACATACGTATTCTCTAAGATTATCAAAGTACTTTCTAATTTACACAGAAAGCAATTATAAAAAACCACAGGAGTTAAATTTCCTTTGACCATACACAAGGGACTTCAAATGGAAATCGTATTTCATCTAAATTATCAGAAAAAGACTCAAAGGCATAGTTTTCAGCTTTTAATGAGTTGTTTCCCTTTTAGAACAAACAGCTTCATTTACTCAATCCAAATCCGTTTGCATTAACAAAAAATAAGACATGCAGGAGCCACCTGCTATAATACTGCTCTTTCCACATCACAAGCCCTGCTATTGTCATGGATATGGCATATCCAAATTATTTTGTTGCTTAGTTTTGGGATATGTAAAACTTGACCAAGTGGCACACAAAGATCACGCAGAGCCTTTTACACACCAAAAACACAGAGGTGTTGTGCTACTGATTTACAATGAGGAATCTTTTGGGGTAAGATCAGATGACAGTCACCTTTCCCTCATTACCTGTTGGAATTTCAACATTAACAAGCAGACTCTACCTAAGACAATCTGATGCCTAATTGATAAGCAATCAGCTATTTATTCTATTTACTCAGCTGGCATTATTGTATCTTCTGTACCCATGTGGCCAGATACTCTCTACAAATCTTATAAGGCTTCAAATTTTGCTTTTGAGGTCCAGCTCCTAGAAAACTCAGTAATTACTTTTACAAACTATCAAAATATATAATTCAGAATGGAATTGCTTCACCATCATTTATCTAGATATCATTTTCCTGTCCAAATTTCCATTTTAAAATATGAATATTACTTAGTATAATGACCTAACACATGATGAACTAGTTCCCTGTTTAATTTATATCTTTGAAAAGACAATTACAAAGATAATCTTCTGAACATAACATTTGTAGAGATTTTATTTAATTTCTCATTTCTTTAAAGGCTGTAGAGTTTGCAGATAATGGAACTCTGAAAACATGTTTAATCCATTGAGATTTGTACAGGCTGACAAGAACTGAATGAAAGAATGAGCTACTTTTGTTACACACGCTTAAATCTGTCATTCCTACTTCGTTGAAAGAAATGGAGCCTATTTTCCTTTCCATACCAAGTTCCAGAAGGCACTAGTAACAAATTTAAATTTTATGCTGTCAAATTGTGTAGGGTACTCTTCAGTGGTGCCAAATAAGGACTCAAAAAATATTATGAATGATGTTTTTAGTCCATCAATTGTTAGAAATACACTATCCCAGAAGCACTCAGTGTGACAAAGATCTGTGCCAGCTTTCCATTTTACTTGGTTAGTTGTTTAATTACTTTCCAGTTAACAAAAAAGGGAGCATATCCCCTTTAGTTCCTACTACAAAAAAATCCACAAAATATTTATAGCAAATAAGTTGAACTATGAACTAAGAACCCAGGATACAATCTCTTAATGCTGTTATAATTGCACGGTTTGTTGTCCATTGATCCTGTTTACAGTTACAGTTCTATAGATTTGCTAAGTATGCTCGCAGAAAAAGAATCTCAGTGTTGTATGTGATGTCATGTAAGTATTCTGATAATGCATTTTACTTTGACTTTAATTTGATGATTTTTAGGGAAAAGGAATATCATTAATCAAAATTCAAACCATACACAGCTACAAAACAAATTTCAATTCAATATACCAGTTTAGCTGAAATGCTTCAGTAACAATAGATTTTAAATGGAACTATTCATTTTTATTGACAAAAGAAATTGCCGGGATGTGTTCCATAGCTGGCTGCTGTCTGCCTTGGAGGGTTAGGCCATGCAGTGGTGAGGTTTGGGTTTGCTACTCTGCAGAAAAGTTTCAAGGAATCAACAACTCAGAGAGAATCCAGTGCATTTCTTCTAAGTCAATCTAATGTCATATTTACAGAGGCTGACAATCGGTGGCTGCTTAGCTAGGTGAAGAACGAAGTATTCAAATGCAAGTGAAAACAACTAATACATAGGAAATTCTTTAGAAAAACTTTGGAAAAAGTTGCTTTATTTAACATAGATTAATAAGCTAAACTATTCATAGTGGGACAAACATACATGGTCTTGCCAGTATTCTTCCAAAGGCTGTTGGTAGTGATCATAAATACTGGCACTGATATGTAGTAAAGGAATCTACAGTGCCTATAAAGTGTATTCACAACTCTACCTCCCGGAAATTTCATGTTTTATTGTTTTACAACACTGAATCACAATGGATTTAATTTGTTTTTTTGACACTGATCGACAGAAAAGGACTCTTTCATGTCAAAGTGAAAACAGATCTCTAAAAATCATCTAAAATATTTTCAAATATAAAACACAAAATAATTAATTGTATAAGTATTCACCACCTTTAATATGACACAACAAATTATCACTAGTGCAGCCAACCGGTTTTAGAAGTCACATAATTAGTTAAATTGAGATCTGTTTTTGGAGACCCGTGTGCATTCAAGATGTTTCAATTGATTGTAGTATCTGGAAGGTCTAACTCCTGGTGAGTCAGTATCCTGGCAAAAACTACACCATGAAGACAAAAGAACACTGCAAGCAAATCCATGAAGGGACTATTGAAAAGCACAAGTCGGCAGATAAAAACAAGAAAATTTCAAAGTCATTGAATATACCTTGGAGTACAGTTATGTCAATCATCAAGAAATGGAAATAATATGGCACAGCTGTAAATCTGCCTAAAGCAGCCTGTCCTCAAAAACTGAGTGATAGTGCAAGAAGGGGATTAGGGAGGGAGGCAACCAAGAGACCTCTGACAACCCTGGAGGAGTTACAAGCTTCTGTGGTGAGATGGGAGAGACTGCACATAGAACAACTGTTGCCCAGGTACTTCATCAGTCACAGCTTTATAGGAGAGAGGCAACGAGAAAGCCACTGTTGAAAAAAATACACATGAAATCTCAGCTGGAATTTACAAGAAGGCATGTGAGAGACTCTGAAGTCAGCTGGAAAAAGGTTCTATGGTCTGATTAAACTAAAATTGAGCTTTTTGGCCATCAGACTAAACACTATGTTTGGTGTAAGCCAAACATTGTGCATCATCAAAAACTCACCATCCCAACCATGAAGCATGGTGGTGGCTGCATCATTTTGTGGGGATGCTTCACTGTAGCAGACTCTGGAAGGCTTGTGAAGGTAGAGGGTAAAGTGAATGCAGCAAAATACAGGGAAATCTTGGAGGAAAACCTGATGCAGTCTGCAAGAGAACTGCGATTTGGGAGAAGATTTGTTTTCCAGCAAGACAATGACCCCAAGCATAAAGCCAAAGACACAAAAATTAATTTTCAATTAATTTCGATCGCTTTGTAGAGACTTTGACACAAAAGAGTCTTTTCCTGCTGATCAGTGTCAAAAAAAGAAAATTGTCGACTGCGATTCAAAACAATAAAACATGAAAACTTCCAGGGGGGAGGGGGTGAATACTTATTATAGGCACTGTAACAAGGCTGTAAAATAAAATTTTCAAAACTATATCCATTTCTAAGTCATCAAAAAAGTACAACTGACTATTGTTTTAATAGGATTGAGTGTATTAAACATTTGGCTGAAAAAGAAGAATATGAGTCTGTTAACTTACTTTCTTTCAGCCCAGGCACCAGCTTAAATATAATTTCTTCTAATGTATTGTCCAACCTGGAAGAGAGATTCAGAAAGGGTCACCACTGGTTCAAGGAACAGTCTTACTACAAATGATTCTAAAGTTAATATTCAGTTTTCACATATTTTAATTCAGTTGAAAGCAGTCTACAAATTCTTTGATTTCCCACTTCTGGTCTGCACACAACCGGTTCCAGCACATGATTCTATTGTTGCACTTCATGCCCCTTCCCTGTTTGCTAGACATGGTAAACTTCACCTGGAAGCATACCAATTTTTAGACAAATGAGAAGCAGAAGTTTTCCTCCTATAGACTTCCGTGGCCTCGTCATTTTCCTGCTACATCTTCATTCATGTGTTTGCTTTAAACGTTTGCACAATTTGCTTTTTTTCTCTCTCTCTCTCTGCACATTGGCTGTTTGTTGGATTTTTTAAAAAGGTTTCTTTTGGCTTTCTTGTTTTGTGGCTGCCTGTAAGGAGACAAATCTCAAGACTGTATAACGTACAGAAACTTTGATAATAAATGTCCTTTGAACTTTGATGTGCTTCAGAGCGATAGATAATCCACACATCACTCAGAGTGCTGTGTTCAGTTCTGACCGCCCTCACACTGTGTATTATAATGAGGCTTCGGAATAGAGCTCTAAGGGTGTAACACAGACTGCCACAGGAACATGGGCATAACAAATCAAATGTCTTCATTCTGCTCTGAATATTTCTATGATTCTCTGGTACTGACTCACTACACTATAGAACTACCTGCACACAAGGAAGATGTCAAAAAAAATAATGAATTAAAGACCATGCACAGAATGTCTCTGCTACTATCTTAATTGAATGTAAGGACTGAAGTGAAGTTCCTAGCCTTTTCCACTTTCTACAGTGGAAACAGGCATGGGTGCAGCTCCAGTGCCGAACAAGACTTGCACTCTGTACATAAACAAAAAAAGTCCATCTCTGAAAGTTTACACTATTTGGTCGGATTATGTCTCAAATGAACATGCTGAAAAGTTGTGATATTTAGAGTACTTTTGCCATTCTTTCGCCAACGTGCTCTTGCTGAGTCTGCCGTAATGGACAATGCTCATGATTATGGAGGGGATAACTAAGATGGAGCATAAGGTGCTGTTCAAGCAGCCTCCTGCACTTTTTTAGTAATGCACAATCACGTGGGTACAAGCTATGGCTTCAAACTCCTGATCTATTCATTGGTGATGCAGGAAACATTTACTGAATCCTGAGGCAAGTCACTCATGCAGAATACTCAGTCTCTGACCTGTTCTAATAGCCAAAGTATTTATGTCTCGGGCGCATTTTTTTTACATCCCATGACCCTGTTTATACCTATGGGACATTTGGTGACAGATATTATGTCAGCACATTCTCTGGGAAGCTCTGGGGAGTCTGGAAGTGGTTCATATGGCAAATATCTACCTGCTGTTGTAACCACAATATTTACATGGCTGGACCAGTGATGACCCACATGATTTCAGTGTGTTATTGGTATTGTGATCGAACATCAACAATAATCATTCAGACTTTCCCTTGCTTACATTCTCTGAGTGGCACAGAGGCAGAAACATGGAGTTTGCACACCATAGAGACAGGCAACAACATGACTCTTCCATTTGCTAGCATCTGGCCCATGACCTCCTAAACTTCACAATCCATGTATCTATCCAACTGGCTTTTAAAATCTCTTACTGTACAAGCCCCACCAATGCCTTTGACAGCTAATTCCACCATTTCTTGAAAACAAAACAAACACTCAAGTTCATATTAAATCTTCCCCCTTTCATTTTAAACTTATGCCCTCTAGATCTTGATTTCCCAACTCCGGGGAAAGACTAAGTGCATCCACTCCACTGATGCCCTCATGATTTTACACACCTCCACAAGATCACCTCTCAGTCTCCTACAGCCTAGGGAATAAAGTGCTATCCCATCCACCCTCTTCCCATAATTCAGTTCCTCAAGTTGTTTTCTGCACTATTTTCAGTTTAATTACATTTTGCTATAGCAGAGTGACCAAAACTGATGACAATACTCAACAGCACACAGTACAACTGCACCTTGAACTCCCAACATGTACACTCAATGCCCTGACAGAATAAGGCCCTCATGCCAAAAGCCTCCTTCACTTTCAGTATTCCAAGATCCTGATGCTCTACAACGCTCCCAGTGCCTGCCATTCTTGTGAAATTCCTATCTGGATTTGACTTTCCAAAATGCAACACCTTGTACTAATTCAAATTAAACTCCATTTGACATCCCTCATCCCACTTATTCGGCTGATGAAGGTCCCCCGAAATTTTGGATAACCTTCTTCATTGTCCAGTATACCACCTATTTTAGTGTTACCTGCAAACTATACATTCCTTATTCATTCTTATCCAAATTCTTAATTATTTATTATTCATTGTTTGAGATACAACGCAGAATAGGCTTTTCAGCCCTTTGAGCCCCGCCACCCAGCAACCCCCAATTTAACCCTAGCCTAATCAAGAGACAATTTACAATGACCAATTAACCCACCAAATGGTACATCTTTAGAATGTGGGAGAAAACTAGAACACCCAGAGGAAACACACATTTCATGGGGAGGATGTACAGACTTCTTACAGGTGATACCAGATTCAACTCTGATCTCTTACGCCCCGAGCTGTAATAGCATTGCACTACTGCTACGCTACCATGGCACCCAACTGTTGATATAGATGATAAAAAGCACCACCCCTGAGGTACACCACTAGTCAAAGGCCTCCAATTTAAGAAAAAAGCCTCACTCATGGCTATCGTGGCTTGTAGAGAGATCTGCATTCGTTGGAAAAATAAGCTGACAAATGGCAGATGGAATTTAATACAGGCAAGTGTAAGGGTTTACATTCCAGTAGGACAAACTAGGGTAGGTCTTACACAGTGAATGGTAGGCCACTGTAGATCATGGTAGTAGAAACGGATCTGGGAATTCAGGTCCATAATTTAAAGTAGTGTCATAGGTAGATAGGATTGTAAAGAAAGCTTTTGGCAAATTGGCCTTCATAAATCAAAGTATTGAGTACAGGAGTTGTAATGTTATGTTGATGTTCTATAAAACATTGGTGATGCCTAATTTGGAGTACTGTGTGTAGTTTTGGTCACCTCCCTACACAAAAAAAAGGTAAACAAATTTGAAAGAGTACAAAGAAAATTTACTAGGATGTTGCTGGGTCTGGAGGACCTGAGTTATAAGGAAAGATTGAATAGGTTAGGACTGTATTCTTTACAACATTGATGATTGAGAGGAAATTGAGAGAGGTATACAAAATTATGAGAGGTATAGATAGGGGTAATGCAAGCAGGCTTTTTCCATGGAGGTTGGGTGGGGCTACAACCAGAAGTCATGGGTTAAGGGTGAAAGGTGAGAAGATTCAGGGAACAGGAAAGAAAACACCTTCACTCAGAGGGTCATCAGAGTGTGGAATGAGCTGCCAGCAGAAGTGATTCATGCAAGCTCGATTTTGACATTTAAGAGAAGTTTGGTACATTGATAGTAGGGGTATGGAGGACTGTGGTCCAGGTGCAGGTCGATGGGAGTAGGCAAATGGTTTCAGCACGGACTATGAGCTGAAGGGCCTGTTTCTGAGCTGAGCTTTCCTCAGTGGTGGATACCAGTGTTGTAATCATCGCAGCTTAAGTCACAATTAGTTCTGGAATACAGGTCTTCTGCGCTAAGATCTGGTCCCTTGCACTCCTCTTTATACAGTGTTTTCAGCCATTTATAGTGCAGAGAATCAAGTTGCTAGAGATCTGAGGAGAAAGCTGAGATGCATCACCTGTTCAGCACCACTGGCTGAACATGGTTATAGATGCCTGTCAGCCTTTCATTAGCAGTCATATACTGGGCCACAGCAATCCCAACTCCTATCAGTAGAAATAGCTATTCATTGGTATTTTCCTTTTGAAAGAGACCAACCTCAAGTAAACCACTCAGAAGTTAAACATTGCAAGTACAATTTTAAAGTAATGAGATAAAGGGAATTTTATCCTGACCATAGTAATAAAATTGTAAATCTCAAATAAAGGCTTCTGCAGTTCACACAGCTTAAAATTCTTGGCATTGCACTCTTAATAGAAAATTTGCTAAAGTGTATAACAGATTTATATTAACTGTGATTCAAAATCAATACGATAAACAGAAAACAGATGGTGGTACATTAATCCAACTATTTATTTATACAAAAAAAAAACTGCTTGAGTCTAATAAGTTGCATTTCAGTGTCATAGTTGTAAAGTTTGATGAACACTTGCAAATGTCCAGCTCAATTTGCGAGCTTAGAGCAAGTAATTGTAAAAAGACATAAAGCAAACCAGTAAATAACAAAAAATGGCTCTCGTCCATGGATGCTGCTGCCAGGAAGAAACTACTGACCATAAAACCTTAAGATATAGGAGCAGAATTAGGTCATTCAGACCATCGAGTCTGCTCTGCCTTCAGATACCCTTGTTCAAGACAAGCTGGTTACTAAATAATGTTTTTAGCCAACCATAACTGACCCACAAATTGAGAAAGCCACATATAAGGCTTGAAAGCTTAAATGCTGCAGTAAAATAAATCCATCAGTACTGCCTGAGCTTGTAACAACTCTTTTGTGATGCATACATAAATTATAACAAAATAGTAATGGGATGTTTAGAGTCACAGAGTCATGTAGACCACACTGATAATAAACTGGATTTTGCAAGTTCAGGGTAGAGGAAGCACAAACACATTGCAAGCAGTGCTGCCACAAGAAAGCAGTATCCATCATCAACTAACCTCATCATCCATGCCCTTCCCTCTTTTCACTGCTGCCACTGAGAAGGAGGTAAAGGAGCATCAGGACTCACAGCACCAGGTTCAGAACCAGTATTATACTTCAACCATCAGACTCCTGAACCAGTGTGGATCACTTTACTTACCACAACACTGAACTGACTCCATAACCTACAGACTCACTTCCAAGGACTCTACAACTCATGTTCTCGGTACTAATTATTTATTTGCACAATTTAGCTCCATTGGTTCTTTGTCAGTCTTTGTTTTTGTATACTCCATAGATGATACCTGACCTGCTGAGTTCCTCCAGCATTTTTAAGTGTTACTCTGGATTTCCAGCGTTTACAGAATCTCTTGTGTTTAACAAGGTAATATATGCTGACGTATGTACTTTGATAAAAAAAATTGCTTTGACTTTAATCTATAAGCCTTCCATAATTAGGTTTTGAATGGCAATACCTGAAGTGCAGGAGGTGTGCAGATATTCCAGAGTTTGAGGGAAAAAAACACGTTTACTTGCAAAAATAAATTAGTGTACAGAAGAAATGATGGTCTGAATCCCTCACAGGGAAGTTATGCACCATGTTAAAGTCTCCCATCTATAAAGCAATAACATGGGTCCGAAAGTGTCAAGCTAATAAAACTAGCTGAATTTTACTTTAAATGGGTAATCTGCTTCTATCATTTTTGAATATATAGTCACCCTACCCTGCCAATTTCTGAGAAAACTCAGTGACCACAGGCCAAGAGGTCCACACATAAATATGGAAAACAGATTCGAGGTGCACATGTTGGCCCTTTCAGCCTATTCTGCTATTCAACATAATGTTGTTCATGTGCTTCAATTCCCTGGGTGGTGGAGTGGCAGAGCACTGCTCCTGTTTACATCAATGGTGTTGATGTTGAGAGGGTTGAGAGCTTCATCTCTAGCCTGTCCTGGTCCAACCATGTTGCTGTCATGCCTAAGAGAGATCACCAATGCCTCTGCTTCCTCAGGAGGCTAAAAAAAAATTGGCAAGTCCCTGTTGACTCTTAACAATTTTACTGATGCACCAGAGAGAGCATTCTGTTTGGACTCATAGTGGCTTGGTATAACAACTACTCTGGATGTGACTGTAAGAAACTGCAGAGTTCTGCACACAGCCTAGCACATCAGAGTAACCAGAATCCCCTCTATGGACTCTATCTCTACAGCTCCTAACCTTAGTAAAGCAGCAGGCATAATCAAAGTCCCCACCCACCCTGAACATTCTCTCTTCTCCCCTCTCCCATCAAGCAGGGAACTGCAAGCATGCACCACGAGCCTCAAGAACAGCTTCTCTCCCACAGTTATCAGACTGTATGATGAGATGGACTTTTGGCCTCACAATCTACCTCGTTATGATCCTGCACTTCATCATTTACCTGCACTGCATCTTTTGGTAGCTTTTACAGTTCATTTTACCTTATTCTGTATCAATGAACAGTGTAAACAGTGTGATTTGTATAAACAGTAAGCAAAACAAGTTTTTCACTGTACCTTGGTACACGTGACAATAATAAACCAAATCCAGTGGCCTCTATACCATTACCTGGGTGCCTTTTGCATCTAGAAACAATCCATTTTCTTCTGAGCATATTCAATGACTTGGGCTCTGTGAGGAACACACTTTTCATCGCAGTCTTAAATATCTTATCCAGTATCCTTAGTCTGTAAGTCCTTATTCTTGACACAGCCAGACAGGGCAAAACATCCTTCCTGCATCCCAGCATGTTGACTGCTGTCAGACTTTTTACACATTTCAGTGAGAGTTCTTTTTTCCTACAATATATTTGTATATAATCCCACTTCAAGTTCAAGTTTTTTGTCAACACGTACAGCCAAATGAAACAATGCTACTCTGGGGCCAAGGTGCAAGACATAGAACCAGCAGTCACGCACAAGGCACAAGTAGCTCATGTGAGATAACAAGTGCTTATGAGGTATCAGTACAGTCACACAAAAAAATCCGTCCAAGACCTCCAGTCCATGAATGTTGCAGCAGGCTGCTGTCGGACACACTACAGCTTGTCATCTGCCTAGTGAATACCGGGGTACCACCCCACACTGCCTCTTGCGCTGGATACCAACCCTCCTGGGCGGCTGCAAACAGGTGACACCACAGGTCAAGAGCCAGTCCTCACCGCAACTGAGGGCACGTAGCTCTCCTCCATTTGCCAATGAAACAGTGAATCGGACTTGCAGCATTCCACATTAGCAATGTCCAACAGGGTCTTACGATCACAAGATAAGCAAGCAAGACAATCACTTGCTGTTAGACTGCCTTTGTGCACTGACTCCTCTGAAACCTCTCTGATGCAGGCAGCAGAACGATCTGCTGCAAGCCTCAGCCAATGAGCGACTTGCTGATGGGACAGACCTGCAGTACTTTAAGATCTTAATATCCAGCAGTGTCTTGCAATCACAAAAAATGTTTTAGAAAGAGAATTAACTCCTTTGGTTGATCCCGTAGAAGCCACTGTGATTGAAAATGCCACCATCTTACCAGAAGATCCTAGATAACCTAATCAGTGCTCTTTCTCCAATGGCTAAGGTGCTTGCTTTAGTTAGTCCAAATCACCCAAGAATATATGAGGCAGGAATCCCTAGTAGGAATTTTATTCCAGGTTTGAAGCTTAATCTTCACACACTCTTTTCCTCAGTTAGTTAAAGGTTGTTCTGGTACACCGAAGGTGATGATAAATTTTCTCTGTGATGTCTGCCTTTATTCAGTGTGGCTCCCAAGAAGAGGGAAGTGGTCCATGTCAGCAAAAAAGTTTTTTTACTAACTACCCTATTGGTTCTATGTAATATCATGAAAACTTCACAAAAAGTAGTGACATATTAATCATAATATCATCTAAGAGTTACTTTTATTCTGGAAAAAAAAGTAAAGCGTTCCTGGGTAGAGTAGCAAGTGTGAAGACAAAGGAGAGCGCAGATGCTAGAATATGGAGCAAAAACTGAGCAGCTGGAGGAAGCCAGTGTGTCAGTCAGCATCTGCGAAGGTACAGTTGATCTGGACTAAGAGTCTCAAACTGAACATCAAATGTCCATTTTTCTCCACAGATGCCGCCTATCCCATTAGCTCCTCGAGAAGTTTGTTGTTTTGCACAAGACGAGTTACCTTTTTCACTTCATTTGTTTCATGTATTAATAAGGTAGTGCTGTTAAATTGGTTTGAATAATTATAGATAAAACAGGTTATTCTAATAAATTCTCTTTGGCTATAAGGAATACGGTTGGGCTCAGTAAAACTGTTATACTTACTTCATGAGAAATCTCACAGAGACTCTTTAGATTATTTTTCAGGAGCTTGTCCCCAGATGTGTCTTTACATTTAGAATATATAACGTCATGAAATCCCAATGGCTGCCCAACCGGGTGCATCAAGTCACTGTATTTTGTGGAATGCAAACAGCTGAATTCTCTGAACTCAGCATTACACTGCATGTAGAACCTAACTACCACACAATTTAATCAACTCACAAAGAATGAATACATGATCACAAGAAATAATTTATAGGTACCTTGGTATCAAAAGATTAAATGGCTTGTCCTATGAAACACCGCTGGGCTTGTATTCACTAGAATTCAGAAGAATGAGGGGTGACCTCATTGAAACCTCATTGCATGGTGAAAGGCCTTGACAGAGTAGATATGAAGAGGATATTTTCCATGGTGGGAGAGTCTAAGACCAGAGGACACAGTCTCAGGATAGAGGGGTGTCTTTTTAGAATAAAGGTGAGGAGGAATTTTTTTAGCCAGTGAGTGTTGAATCTGTGGAATTCCTTGTCACAGGTAGCTGTGGAGGCCAAGTCTTACTGTATATTTAAGGCAGAGGTTGATAGATTCTTGAATGGTCAGGGCATGAAGGGATATGGGGAGAAGGCAGAAGATTGGGGCTGAGAGGAAAATTGGATCAGCCATGATGAATGGTGGAGCAGACTAAATGGGCCAAAGGGTCTAATTCTGCTCTTATATCTTATGGTCTTATTACCATATTTCTCTGTTCAGAAATTATTTCTTGCAGATGCAGGACCTCAACAGTTTTGTTGTCTTTCAAGTTGATACAATGTAGTAAATGGAATGGTGCAATAGTGAAAAAAAAAACACTGCAAGTGGCTGCCCAGTGTGTAGTAGATCAATAAATACCTCGCTTTGAAGCCATTATATATGCAAGAGATGCAATGGGCAGTTCATAAGCCAATAGAATCTAGCCACATACACACCTTAATTCTTTCTTTTTCAATCTTTTTATTAAGTTTCATATATATAAAAAAAATAACGTAACATAATATTGAGGTTATAAATACACTAGGTTTGAAGTTAAATTAGTAATAAGATATCAATATCTTATTGAGATATCAGCAAGAAACATCATAAAATAATCAATCAAACCTATATTAATTGTATATAAAAAAGAATAATCACAAAAAGAGAGAAAAAAAAACAAAAACATATATATATTGAAATAAAATAATAAACCTAAACTAACATGGGCAATAATAATAGTTTATATATACATGATAGTGTCAAGAACTCCGGAACACACCTTAATTCAAACATAGTTTAAGAAGAGGAGGAAAGCAGACCTAGAGTGCAGATTAGTCAGATAACAATAGCTACAACTATTGTTGAGTTTTACATCAAAATTCACTTTCAAATGGTCCATTCAAATTACCTGTCAATTTAATGCATAATATGCAAAGAATGCTTTCTATGCTTTATTTAAAAATGCTTAATTTCTACTACGGAATATTTGGATTTTCTCATTTAATGATGAGCCAAAGCGTACTGCTGCAAGGCTGGTTGGTAGTTCCATACAGAATAACTGGCATTGCCCTCTGCGCAAGTCAGTTTGTCTCTGACTCTTATGTCTGTGTTTTGAAACATGGAAGTCCCAAACAAGCTGCTCTTCAATGAATGAGCCTAAATATACTCAGCACAGGAGCCAGATAATTTCATATCTGGCCTCATGAGCTGTCGATCATGAGTGAACAGCTAAGTATTGGTTTATTTATGTTCATTCTGCTTTTAATTAATTTCTTGTAAATGATTGGCTTCTTAAGCAAACTTTTATTTCCAAATATTTATTGACTAATATTTAAACTCTTTTTTCGATTTCCCTGTCTAAAAGAGTTGTTTTTTAAATGTTTCTGATTATCCAGAACAATTATAAAATAGCTCTAAGGCCTCTAAATTTTCATCAGCTGTTTTACTTTCCTTAACCTGGTCCTCCTGATACTGACCATGCCAAACTTGATAACTTTGGTGTTGCAATGTTGGCTGAGCTTGGCAATTAGCCTACAGACATTTCATCACCAGTTGAGGCGACATCCTTTGTGCGTAGTTGTTTGTGTTTCTTTCTGAAAGTGCTCACATTTACATAGGCCTCCGTTTGCTTGCCTCGGTCCTGATTGGCTACCCCTTCCATGAGCTTTGAATTCTATTGGCTCTTAGGGGTTCATAGATGGCATGTTTGTTTACGGAGTTATCAGAGAGAACCACACTTCAAAAAATTCTTATTCCTGCTTCGTGCTTGCCTGCGCCAGAATATTCATGGTGTCCCAGTTAAAGTGGTGTCCTTCATGGTCTTAATGCACTGAGATCAACAACAGTGGATCACGTCTCCGTACCACCAGTTTGTGTTCCTGTAAACAAGTTGAGAGTTTACATCCTATCAGGCTGATGTAGTTCTTGTTGCAGTCTCGAGAAGTGATCTTGTACACCACGTTGCTTTTGCCAGTTGTCTTTACTGGTACCTTGGTTCTTGAGAAATGTATGCCAGTAGAATTCAAAGATCAACTGGAGGGATAGCCAATCAGGACTGAGGCAAGTGAACAAGGGCCTCTATAAACACGAGCACTCCCAGAGAGAAACACCAACAATTGTGCACTGAGGACATCACCTCGACTGGTGATGAAATGTCTGCAAACTAACTGCCAAGCTTGGCAAACACCATAACATCAAACATCTCAACCGGTGCTACCAATGTTCACCACCATCCTAAACTTAATAACTTTGTCTAGCTTACTCTTCTAAATTGCTTGTGTACTTCCTAAACAGAAAACAGCTCTTTTTGGACAATTCACTTTGGCAACCTTAATTTCATTAATCTTGGTAAAGAACTCTCTACCATAGTTCTATCCTGCGGGTGATAATTCAATAATGTTGAGAAAGCTACAAAACCTTGTGTTTGCTATTTGGTGTCCCACCACAAGTGTGGCAATGTCTCTCAAATCACCATATCTTAAGTCTACTTTGATAGAGTTTACATGTTTTGGAGGTACTTGCTGTTAAATCCTGGGGAAATGGTAACCAATGCAGATTGCAGCTATGGTGTGCTGAATGGTGCTGTATGGTGGAAAGGAAAAATGGTGGATGGGGTGCCAATAAAGTGGCTGCTTTGTCCGAGAGCTTTATTGAAACTGTACACATTCAGGTATATATATAGAGAATTCCAGCACATTGCTGGTGCCAAGAAGATATTGGAAAAGATCTGTGACTGTGAGAGGGTTGGTCAGGTATGTGGGGTATTACACATAATACCACCAGCTCTAGCAGATACAGTACTTACATGGTTGTTCCAGTTAAGGTTCTTGTCAACAATGACACCATCCACTGCCCCATGGAATATGAGCTCAATGACAGTTATATCTCTAAGTGTCAGCGGGTGGTGTTTAAGATTTACTTTCTTGTGGTTTGCTGTTGTCTGGCACTCAGGTAGTGTTAAAATGACTGCCATCTTATGAAGCCAAGCATGACTGTTTCCAGAGGATTTCTCCATGTGAATACAGACTAATTCATTATGTAAATAATAGTAAGTGATTTAAACACTCTGCAATCATCGGCAAATATCCATATTTCCAAAGGATGATGGATGGCCAGCTAAACATCATAGCTGGAGATGACTGAATCCGTCATTGCCCTGAGTACGCCTTAACAGATGTCCTCAGGCTAGGTCGATTGATTTCTAACAACCTTAACCATTCGCTTTTGCAAAGGACTCTACTCAATGCAACATTTTCCCCACATTTCTCATTTGCTTTAATTTTACAATAGCTCATTAATGGCACATTTTGATAAAAACTGTATTCAAAGCTAAGTACAGTCCCGCCCAACTCACCTCTAGGAAATGGCTCTTTTCTCCTTTGTTTTACATAAACATTTGAACCAGATTTTTTTTGGCTGAAGTTATGTTTCTTATTTCATTCACTTGCCTTCATTAACTCACTTTATTTGTAACTTATTTATTTGTCCTTTCCCTGAATTTTATGTTTTCAGTTTTATTTATGTATACAGGGAATACAACATTGAAATAAAGTGAAGGATTTTGGTGAAAGAACTGGAAAATAATTCCTTGGAAGTATAGACAGATGAACAGAATAGGCAGGTGTAACTTGATATGGCAAGGAAACAAGAAATGGAAGAACGTGTTTGGTGGAGAGATTCAGACTAGTCAGGAAAAGGCAGCAGAAATGCCAAGGCATTTTATAAATGAGAAAGGAAGTACTAGAGTAAAAAGAAAGAAACAGATTCATGCAGACAATGTAAAATATTACTGCAAGCTGTATTACAAAAAAAGATAATGTAGCCACACAAAATGAATATGAAAATCTAAAGTTATAAGTTTGAAAATCTAGAGTTATAAGAGCGATTTTTATTACAAGCACTTTCCAGTGGGGTAGAGGGATTGACCGAATTAAAAATTTGATTGTTTCTAATAGGAAGAATAGGGATAACTATTTGCTTTTGTCACTAATGGATGTAAAGTTTGTTTATGTTAAGTTGCTGAAGCCTGGGATTTTTTGCCATGGGGGATAACTGAGACAGATAATATGCAGTAGTTAAAGAAACAGAAGATAGCATTTGAAGTAGAGGACTATACAAGGGCCATAAGAGAAGAGCGGAGAAGTGGGATTAGTTTTAAAATTATTCAATCAAAGATATAATATGCCCAGAGCGTCTTAACTCCATTTTATAACACCGCTGTGGCCCTGTTCATTCCCTCTATGTTCCATTTTAATATCAGTGATAATTTCCACCAATCATTTCACTTATCCATTCATTTACTGATAATTTAACGAAGACTCCCTTTGGAATTCCAGTCCTCAGTGCTCATAAAGCCTAATTAGCTCACTGAGACGGGCATGAATCACATCTTCATTTGTTCCACATTCTTTAACTTTATCAAGTTTTACAACAGCTAACATCCTTAAACCCTTGCATCTAGTAATGATGAATGCCATCAAACCTTAGACCTTAAAGGAACTCCCACATTGTTCTCACTGCTAAATCTGCCTCTTTGATACTTAGCTTCCTCCTTCTTCATGCCATTTGCTTCATTTTTCACCTTTATAGGACAAGAATACCGTCCCAACTTGGAGAAGCTTTTCTTGCTTTCAGCTCTAGTTTTGAATTTTTCTTTCTATATCTTTTTTTTAATACCAAGATCCAAATTTGCATCAGCTTTCAGAATATATTGCTCAACAAGCTCTGCCTCTCCACACATGTGTGGTTATTGTGCTGAAACTGAGCGTAATTGCCCTAACCTGCTTTTCTGCATTCTTTCCTAGGTTTTGTAAACTATGGACCTCATTGCATAGTGCACCCTCTTCTTCTGATAAAGTCATGAAAATTTGTATAAACATAAGAGATCCTGCCAGTACTGGAATTCCAGAGCAACAAACAGAATCTGCTAGAGGAATTCAGTAGGCCAGGCAGAACCTATGGAGAGGAATAAGCAGTCGATGTTTCGGGCAAAAAAACCTTCATCAGGACTGGAAAGAACGGGGGGAAGGAATCAGAATAAGAAGGTGGAGTGGAGGCAAAGGTGTACAAGCTGGTGGATGATACTGAGACCGGGTAAGAGGGAAGGTAAGTGAGTGGGGGAGGGGGGAAGGATGAAGTGAGAAGCTGGGAGGTGACAGGTGGAAGAGGTAAAGGTTAAAGAAGAAGGAATCTGATAGGAGAGGAAAGTAGATCAACGGGAGAAAGGGAAGGAGATGACGGGTGGGTGAGAAGAGAAAGTATAAGAAGGGAGCCAGAGTGGGGATTGGAAAAAAGAGAAAAGGGCGTGGGAGGAGAAAGTACCGAAAGTTAAGAGATATTGATGATCGTGCCATTAGGTTGGAGACTACCCAGATGAAATATGAGGTGTTGCTCCTCATCATGGCAATAAAGGAGGCCATGGACCATGTGTTCTTTATCTTGCCTTCTCTTCCATGAAGTTCAACTTGTGATGTTCTTGATTTATCAACTTTAAAAGAACATTATTTTGAGTCATATCATATTTTATAATGAAACGTACCTTAACATTTCCAATGGGTTAGTTTCATGAACTTGAATTCCACATCTTGGACAATCATTTGTGTCTTCAAAGTGTTGAACAATACAGCTTTTGCAAACTGTAAAAGAAAACATCAGTTATTTGAACCTCATTTCTATTTAAAACCTTTCAAATAAAACATCGTATTTTAGACAGATAATTTCATCTAATGATATTTGCAACTATAACTTATAACTTAAGATGAAATGTAATCGACTTGATTCAATACATTTAAAATTAATCCATTTCTTTCACATGGCTGCATCATTGTATGGTATGGGAGCTGCAAGGTATCAGACCACAAGACCTTACAGAGGATAGTAAAAGTGGCCTAGGGGGTCACTGGGGTCTCCCTTGTCCCTATTTGTGACATTTTCCAGGAGCACTGTAAATGAAGGGTGTGAAATATTGTTAAGGATCCCTACTGCCCATCCCACAATCTCACTGACCCTCAACCATCAGGAAGGAGGTACAGGAGTATCAGGTCTGGGACCGCCAGACTGGGTAGCAACTTCTTCCCTCAGGCTGTGAGAATAATGAACACCATGCCACCACCGAGCTCTTGTCTCTAGGTCAGCAAGCTGTTTACAGTTTACCTGTGCTGGGCACTTCACATGCATTTTGAATTAAATTTATTAATTTACTGTAATTGTGGATTTGTTTTATAAGCTGTGTGAGTAATATGTTCTATGGGTGCACCTTGGTCCAGAGGAACATTGTTTGGTTGTATATATTTACAGTTGATGCCAATAAACTTGAACTTGATTTATGAAGTCCTCAGTGTTACAGCAAAATGCATCATAGACAAAGAACAGCAGAGTTCGGCAAATGAGTACTTACACCATTTGTGTGCAAACATAAGGTCTCCTAAAATTTCATAGAAATCCTTTTCTTCTAAGCACATGGTACTGTATAATTGCTGGTATTATTCCTATCAATGTTCATTAACTACTCTTGTTGTTTGAAACTGTTACTTAGTGACATGCCGGGTGTGGAACCCTGCAATCGGCCAGCAATTACCGAGAAATTCCATTCTACATAAAGTTGTCCACTTTTAAAGATTTTAACTCGTACACAGTAAAACTGAAATAAATCCTGACTTTACTGGGACAGCTATTCTTTATTTCAGCAGTAGATTTATTACCATCTTGCTAATTGTGCACAACTGAAGCTGCCAGTATAGCCAAGATGAAGGATCCCGATGAAGGGTCTCGGTGTGGAACATCGACTGTTTACTCTGTTCCACAGATGCTGCCTGGCCTGCTGAGTTCCTCTAGCATTTTGTGTGTGTTGCTTGGAATTCCAGCATCTGAAGATTTTCTCTTGTTTATGAGCGTAAACAAGATAATCTGAGCTAACTAATTCCTTCATCTCATATTGTTTTACCAGGATGCTGCCTGGATTAGATAGCACATCTTATGAGGAAAGGTTGAGCGAGCAAGGGCTTTTCTTTTTGGAGCTAAGGAGGATGACAGGAGACTTGATGGAGGTGTGTAAGATTATAAGAGACATTGATAGAGTGGAACAAAGTCATATAACTGTATAACAACTACAGCACAGAAACAGGCCATCTCGTCCCTTCCAGTCCGTGCCGAACGCTTACTTAGCCAGGACAGGTTTTTTTTTACACAGAGAGAGGTAAGTACTTGAAATGTACAGCAAGGGGTAGTGGGATAGGGAGATACATTAGGAACATTACAGAGACTCTTGGACAGGCACAAGGATGAAAGAAAAATGCAGAGATATCGACTATGTAGGAGGGAAGAGGTGGATTGATTGTGCAGTAGGATAAAATTTGGCACAATATCATGTTCTATGTTTAATTTGAATTGATTTTTATCTGGTACCAAATTCAAAAAAATTGGACTGATGCTAAAACTAGAATCTCATTCTCAGAAGACTAATTTCATTATCCAAAGATATTTTGTAGTTGCACGGTTATCACTGAAGTGGTGCTCAGCAGCTGTACTTTGCTAGGAATTGGTGCATGGAACAAGGAAAGCAGTTTTCCCTCAGGATCTGTCCCTCCATGATTTCACCAGTTCAGCCTTCATGAGGAAGAATGAGCCAAATGTGAAACATGCATTCATTGCTATCATAATCCTGATTATCTACAGCCATGAGTCTAGAGGAATGGAAACACTTCCTGTCCAGGAAAACCACCAGATTTTTAGTGGGAGCCCCTATGGGCTCGTGAGTGTTGTCAGTAGCCAGCTATACCTGTAAGAAGTCAGTAACGTTGACCAATCCCAGTGCCCAAAATGCCACTTGAGTCAAATCACATTAATTCATCACTGCATGCTTCGGTGATCTCTTTGATGCAACAATAAGCAGAAAATTGTGAAAGAGAGCAGAGACAGACATGCCTTCTCACAATCTGCTGGCTACTTAGCTTTATCTTTCAGTTCAAATGAAGGGCCTCGACCTCAAAACACTCACTACCCATTTCCTCCATAGATGCTGCCTGACCCGCTGAGTTCCACCAGTATTTTGTTATTCTAGAAATATGCTGTTGCTATCAGAATCAGAATCATATATTCTATATGAAATATCCTATGGTAATGATGTTTAGAATTAAAGTAACTTTGATTTCCATATGGAGAACAGTCCAGGCACGAGAATGTGAACAAAGATCTCCTTGCAAAATTTCACATAAATTAGTAAAAACAGGTTTGTAAAATCTAAAGTCAAAGTAAGTTTAATTATGGAGTAATTTAATTATGGAGCATATGGAGTAATGCTGTTTTGTTTGGCTTTGTTCGTAGGTATTCACGTATGGTTGAGTGATAATTAAGCTTGAACTTGAATGCTATGACACCACATCAATGTATACTATATTGAGATTCATTTTCTTACAGCACTCAGAGGAAAGTAAAGAAGTACAATAAAATTTATGAAAAATGGTACATGAATGACAAAAACAATATGCAAAAGATGGCATATTGTGCAAATAAAGAACAAATAATACTGAGAACAAGTTGTACAGCCATTGAAAGTGAGACTGTAAGTTACGGAATCAAGTCAAAGTTCTGATGAGTGAAGGTCAGAATCAGAATCAGGTTTATTATCACTGGCATGTGGCGTTCAATGCAATATATAATACAGAAGAGAAAAAATAATTATGATAAGTAAATTAATTACAGTATACATATATTGAATAGATTAAAAAACAGAAATACTGTGTACTTAAAAAAGTGAGGTAGTGTCCAAGGGTTCAAATGTCCATTGGGTGGCAGAGGGGAAGAAGCTTTTCCTGAATCGCTGAGTTTGTGCCTTCAGGCCTCGGTACTTCATACCTTATGGTCACACTGAGAAAAGGGCATGCCCTGGGTACTGAGTGAAGTTGTCCACACTGGTTCAGCAGCCTGATAGTTGCAGGGAAATAACTTCTTGAACCTGGTGGTGTTGGACCTAAGGCTTGTATATCCCCTGCCCGATGACAGCGGAGAGAAGGAAGCATGGCCTGGATGGTGTGTTTCCTTGATAATTGATGCTGCTTTTCTGTGGCAGCACTCCTTGTAGATCTACTCAGTGGTGGGGATGGCTGTACCTGGTTGGCAAATGTCCATCACAGACAAAGCCATCCCCACTATTATACATAGAAAAATGTCTTATTAAAACAGTTTTCTTCAGAGAGCTCTAGGTAGAATGAGGTATCTATGAAGACTATGAATAAGTCTGTTAAAACATGAGTATGCATTTGCCTTATGGTTCAATGTCCACAAAACATCCTCACTGCCATCTGATGTCTCTAGTCGTGAGTTGCAACCAACTGTCATCACTGACATACCCATGACATGAGTATGTTCATTTGAGCACATTCTGAACTTTGAAAGATATTTAAACAGCCTTCAGTCAATCTGAATTCAGTCAGTCTCCTGATATTAGTAGTATGTACCTTGGAATGGGCATCAATACAACAATGTTGAATTCTACTATTCAACAATAGTGGAAGGTTAACTATAAAGCTCCAACTTAACAAGGAAATGTACAGTACATAATTAGTAACATTAGTTGTGAATCTCAAACAGGAAGAATATCAGTCACGCTGAGGTGAAATGCACATGGAAGTGTCGAATCTAATGTTCTAATTGTACAATTTTATCCCTTTTCATTCCTAAATGATTGCCAGTGTAATACATCTTGGGTTAAATCAATGTTAAAAATGCACTAGAGTATCCGATTTCCAGGCTGAGGAGTGCAAACAGAATTTCAAAGACTAGATGCTTTATTCCTCTCTCCACTTTTGTAGACCGAGAGAACGCTGCGAAGTTTGTTTTGCTTTCCAAACAGAATCATCAAATTTTGAAGAACAGGCCTTTTAACCTAGCTTGTAACAAGGTATTCACCAGTCCTCATTCCATTGCCAATTCCCTTTCAAATTTTACTCTCAAAATATTTGTTCAATCTTCTGGCCTGGGAGCAGAAGGCAGCCAAGTTTGGCAAGAGAGAGTGCCAGTGTGAAGTGGGGAAATAGGTTTGAGAACAGTCCTCACGAGGCCAGGCAGCATCCAATGAAAGGAATAAGCAGTCAAAGTTTCAGGCTGAAATGTCGACTATTTATTCTTTTCCACAGATGTTGCCCGGCCTTCTGAGTTCCTCCAGCATTTTCTGTGTGTTGCCTTGGATTTCCAGCATCTGCAGATTTTCTCATGTTTGAGAACAGTTCTGATGGAAGGCAGTTGATTTTGATTGTATTTTTCTCTGGTTTTCTTTCTATAGATGCTGCCTTACCCATTGAGATCTCCGACAATCCCAGATTTTTTACACTGTAACAGTTTGTTTTTATCTAAGAACCATCAGGCAAAAGGAAACAAATGTCTAACTACAACATTTTGTAACTCCAAATATAATTGGGAAAATATAGAGAATTCAAATACATTAATTCATTCTGGTTCCCAAAGAAATTCTAGAATACACTGCATTGTTTTTGTTTCTTTAAATATACTAACACTCATGTTCAGTAGTTGTGGCTCCACTATGGGCAAATCTAAAATTAACTGTCACATATACTTTAAGAAGAGATTAAAATGAAGGATGCATATTTGATACACTTCAAAGATGGTGGAGGAATGGGTGTCAATTTTTAGCATCTAGATTAAAATTTCAAAGTTCAAAGTAAATTTATTATCGAAGTACATTTATTTCACTGGAAATGCATTTTCTTGTGGGTGTTCAAAGTAGATACAAAGAAACAAAAGAATCAAAAAAAACTACGCACAAAGACAGACAACTAACAAATGTGCAAAGGAAGGCAAATTGTGCAAGTATAAAAATAAACAAACAATAAATATTGAGGATGTCAGTTGTAGACTGCTTGAAGTTATCCACACTATTGACCAACGTGGGTAACTTCACTCAACTAAACACTGAACTGATTCCATAGTTGTGCCTTTGTTTTGCTTTGACTTTAAATGATTTCTGTCGTTTAAAGTACACATAATTTTTGTTTAGTGTGGGGCAGGATATTCAGCATCCTATTTTATATGAATACATTCAAGGGTCAAGCAAGATAACAGAGATGCTAGATTTTATATGACACAATGCATGTGGATGGTTTACCACATGCAGTAGAGAGGTAAATTTACTCGTGGAATTTGAGTGAAGGCTGAGTGACAGTATGAGAACAAAGGTGGATTGCAATAAAGGAGAATAAAGATATAAACCAAATGAATTTGTAAATTCATTTAAACCAAATGAACTTTACATTTGTAAAGTTGACCGATTCATTTCTGGGGTTTTGTTCAATATAAAATTTAAACAGACTAATGATCATTTTTCTGATTAGGCTGCATTGCTTACCAGTCTGGCCCTTTTTAAAAAGTTTTGCATTTTGCTTGGTGTGGCTGAGGACTGCAAGTTACTTCCTCAGCAATATTAATGAACTCGATAATGTCCTATTTTTAATTCACACTGAGTAAAAACACTGAATGACTTATTTTATCTTTTAAATTTTATTTGGAGAATCAGCAAGGCCCTTCTGACCCAACAAGCAGGTGAGACCCAATTACACCCATGTGACCAGTTAACCTACCAACCCATCTTTGGAATGTGGGAGGGAACTGGAGCACCCAGAGCAAACCCACATGGTCATGGGGTGAATGTACAGACCCCTTACACTAAGTGGTGGAATCAAACTTGTGTCATTGACACAATAGTGTTACTGTAACTGCTGCGCACCCAATTTACATTACTATGGCTCTAAATAATGAAGACAATTCCTAAAAAACAAAGATTAAAGTACTGTAAATTACTGTGGATCTTAATAATTAAAGTTTTATATTTACTCATTGCAGGGAAGTGCCCAATGTTATTAATCTTCATTCAGAGGAACTAGTAATGAGCATTCCCAAAGGTTTGAAATTAACTTTACTTCAGACTCAGATGTGTTGGTCATTCTTGTAAGCTGTCTCCAGAATTTATAGTCAGAAGTGTTCCCACTTCATAAATCTGCCAAGCCTTCTGGATATTACGAGCATACTTATTGTTTATTTTTCAATTTGGATTTGCGGTACCTCCATTAGTTTGCCATTGTATAACAAATTACTTCCTGTGTTCTGAACTTAATATTGTTTTTCACATATAAGTCCACTTGAACTTTATCCTTTCAAATGGAAGGCCGTAGTTGTGTGATATAGTTTCAATATTAATCATTAAGTTGCTTTATTTTACAGATGTCGTCTGCACACAAAGAAGCAGTTAGAAGTGAAACTCACTTACTTTAACTGCAAATCTTCCTTCTTTTAGTTTCCCAATCTGTGAACTGTCAATGTGCAGAATATTGTGGCCAGCAGCTTTAAAACAAAACAGCATTCAGCCTTCTCTGAACCTTGTTCAAGCCGCAGTCTCTTTTGAGCGGGCTTGATAACAGATGCTAGTGTTAGATTCCATGTGGAACAGGCCAGTCATGCCGGGGAATCTATCTCACTGATCTGACATCAGTCAGACATGACATACAATCACGGATCCCATTATTTGAATGGCGATGCCATGCCTGTAAATTAGGAAGAAAAAAAAATTGCTTCTGGCATTTCACTTTTTTTTTGTTCGGATGTATTATAATGTATTTTGTTTTACTTTTGCATGAATATTTAATTATTTTGAGCTGTTGTCAAATAGTTTTTAAATATTTCTAAATATCAGATATTTACAGTTACAAGCCTTGAGATGTTCAGCACAAGGAAAATTCTGCCCCCAATTTAATTCTGTCAGAGGTGCTGGGGCCTGTTGTCATGCTACCTGTCTGTGGTCCACTCAACAATGATTTATTACCATACACTACTGGGCGTGCTTCCTGAACGGCGTTCTACTTCCCAACCGTTCATATGGGTAGGTAGGTAAGAAGGGTCTACTTAACCCAATTAGCTTTAGTCTGCCTTAATTTAAACTGACCCATTGATAGTAGTTTTACAACAGACTACTTTGACTTTTTTTTGTTCATTTCTCTCAGCAGATCATGTCTTAGAAACTTAAATGTCTACTTCATTAATTATTCATTTTGTTATTTTAGTCAGAGAAAGTGGAGTGGTTTTTCCAACTTCATTGTTGTTATTATTTGAATGTAGGTATATCATTTAGCTACCATGTTTGGCATGAAAAATAGATAGTTAATATACACACCGACCTGAGCTAAATATATATGATTGTGCCAATAATAATCAGGCGAGAACATCTGTAGGAAATCTGCAACAAGATAATTTATTGGCTATTGCCCCAGTCATGCTTGAACACATGACACTGCCTGGCTTATAAATACACACACACACACACACACTTATCTTCATGGTTTACAGTAAGTGGTTGTAAAGAGGCTTTCAGACTGATATCTACTCATTTCAATTTAAACAGGAAGTAACTGCATTTACAAAGAATTATTCAAAATCCCACAATACAGTCAATGAAAATAAACCACTTATATTTAACGTCTATTCTAGTCCTTCCTGTAAGATGGTCAAAAATGCCAAATATTGATGATTTTTTTTTGCTCTAGAATCCACATGAAGTTCTGTTCTGTCTCAGAAGACAGCCCCAACCCTCCTGTCCATCCTCCCACCGAGTCCTCCGTCGTTTACTCACCGGCACCTATGTATTTCACTAGGGAGCACATGATGATAACCTTGTGTCCAGTTAGACAAGTTGAATAGAAACAGATCCTTATTCAAAAAGCAGAATAATTATTTCAGTACAGCAAAACTATGCACTGATTTAATTCTGATCGTGTCAGGGGCCTAATTTCCTGAAAACTTAATTTCCTTCTGTATCAGCAAGAATGAAAGAATCTCCATGAGTATAAATGTATATGAATATGTTGTACTCACATTTATTGGCCTTTATCACTGGAGACAGATCACTTTGTTGCAACAAGAGAGACTACATAAGAAAATGGGAAATGGATGCAGGAAAAGGCCATACAGTTCATCCAGCCCACAATGTAGTCAAATATGATTGTAGCTTAAATTTGACTTTTCTGCCCAATTCCCAAAGCCCTTGATACCTCTACAGTTAAAAAAAATTAGGATTTAATATACTTAATGACTCAGCCCAGTCTCTCCAGCTTCTCTCTGACCATCAGATATGAGAAACATTTCAACTTCGTTATGTTACTCCTTACTCTGCAATTATGACTCTCTGGTTTCACTTTCCATCACAAGGAGGAACATTCTTTGAAGTTAACAACTCCTCTCCTTCTACCTTAGGCCACAAACTTATCAATCACCCCTGATGAGTTATTAACTTCTAATTTTCTGCATAATCACTCAAAAGAGTTGAACTGCATGTGCATGTAACGAGAGCTGTATAACTCATCTCCTTCTACCTTAGACTACAAACTTATCAATCACCCCTGCTGTGGACATTTTCTGGAGGTCCAAGATCCGTATGTTCCACGACGGCTGGACTAAGTGTGTAAATATAGGAGGGGACTATGTTGAAAAATATATGTGCTAGGTTTTCTAAAACTGACTCCTTCTACCTTAGGCCACAAACTTATCAATCACCCCTCATTCATGCAATTGTTCAGTGAATTTTTCAGTAAATTTTAGTATAGCTGATTTTGCATTTTTCTAAAAACTACTCTGAAGCAGGTGTCATGTGACTGAATCTAGCTCTTTGAAAGGTTATTCTGATCATGATTCTTGTTTGTTATCGGTCTAGTCTGAGCTAATTTTTAGTAAAAGTCAACCACAACTTCTGTGCTCCGTTATCTTTGTCATTCCTCTTTCTATAACATTGAATCAACAGCTGCAACAAACATGTTTTATGGCTCATTCCTGATTTCTGAAGATCCACTGGATCGCAAATCACCAGGATCCAACACAACTATTGAAATAGATTATGGAACACTCTCCCAGTGCCAATATCTGCAACATGCTACAAGTTGCAGCCTTCAAATCCAAAAATGACACTTATAACCTATTCTCTGCTTTCTGTCCATTAATAAATCCTCAGTCCACACAGTATATTACCTAATCCCATGTACTTCAATTTTGTTCAATTATTTCCACTTCATCACCATTCCGAAGCTTGTATGAATGTTCAAATGCATCTAATCCATCTTATTTTCTCTTGTAGTTACAGGCTCATAAAATTTTCAAAGGTGCCAAATGTCTTTTCCTTTCATAAATACATGTTTACTCTGCCAACCCTATTATTATTTTCTTGAACCCTGTTATTGCAGTAGTAACAAATTCAACTATTTTTATTTTAGCCATTATCAGACAAATTCAATGCAAGATTAAAAATAACCCCACTAACACCCCAATATGCTGATCTAGAACACAATTAGTAAACATCCTCCAAACAATTATGCCTTGCTAGTTTGTTCAATGTATTGATTGAAGTCCCCATACAGTCTTATATGAACTTCGAAATACCTGATTTTCACATTGCTCTACATTAGCACTATTTATTATGGGTAGGGGCTACTGTCAATTTCCCCCTCATATGATCTAATGGTTAGTATATATTAATTGTATCCAAATTGACTCTAGTTCTTCCATTTTCTGAGCCAAGATCTTAACTTCCTTTCCCTTTGCTATAATTAACCCAGGTTTCCCTATGATGGTCAGTCTTTCTTTCCCCGTTTTATTTACTAGTCTACAAGTTAACTATTCTGGACTATTTAATTCCCAACTTTCTTAAATGACTTTCAGCACATACCCTCATTTATTAGTTTGTTCCATTAATTATTCTGTCTTTCATAAATACTGTATTTGAATAAACGGTCTTCCACATTTCTTGTTTACCATTTCTCTCCACTGTGATTCTAATGTGAGGTACAATCCCGTGTTTTAATGCTCTGTCCCTTTCTGACAAGATGCTTTTGCTGTTGGTCAGCCATTCTGTTTGATAGTTGGGTTACTTGGAGAAACACAAGACATGAGATTTGGAGTTTTCCTACTCTATTCATTTTTCAGGAACTGAGCATCACTGCAAGATCAACATTTCACGCCCATTTCTAATCAGCCCTGAGAAGCTGGTGTTACAGCCAACCTCCTGAACTAGTTCAATTCAGATAAGCTGGTAAATATAATCACACAGTGCTGCTAGGGTGAGAATTTCATTACCTTGAAATATATGTGGATTTCCAAGTACTTGTGGGAGAACAATCAAGTGGTGGTGTTTCTATGTGATTTCTGCTGTTGTCAGTGGTAGAAGACACGGATTAGAGATATCTTGTTCTGGTAGTCCAGTATTTCCAGTGTATTCTACAGACCAGCCATAGCACGTCTGTGCATTTGTGGTGGGGGTGGTGGGAGGCTACAAGCTGCTCTGGATTCTTTTGAGCTTCTTGGGGGGGGGGGGGGGGTAGCTTGTGAAAGCGGCATATCCAGACCAGTGGTGAGTATCCCATCATGACTTGTGCCTTAGCAATGGCAGAGAGCCTTTTCCAATATCAGGATGAATAACATACCTCTGACCAGTCCACCTTATTTACATGGCTACTGCAGCTGAGTTTCTCTTCAATAATTATTGCCAAGATATTGATGGTGGAGGACAATCTGTAAGTGAACCTCAAGCACTGGTCACCTTTATTTGATTTGTCATTGCCATCATGTGTTACTGCTCGAATTTAAGACATGCATCTTCAAACTATCATCAACTTTCTAATGAAATCTAGAAATAGGCCAACATTTTACCATTCAACTTATTCTAAGCCTGAGAAATAATTTTATTCAATAGTGCTTGTTATTTTTTTGTTTTGATGCGACAAAATATGAATTATTTATATATCCACAGCTCCGAGAATCTAAAAAAGCCAGTAACTATATGGGTGTCCAGTGGATGCGTTTTTAATCTTACTGAGAGCAAACTTCAAACAAAATAATAAATTATGTTGTTCCATTCTGTAGACTTATGCCAATACACCTTTGACAATGTGGAAGTCTCACTACTTGCACCATGGGTACAATCAACACCCAAATGACCATTATTTCCAGCAAAATTTAGGGTTTTATAAAGTGCAGAGTCTACAAATCATATGGGTACCAGTAATATCATAAACCTCTTAAAATGGGGTAATCTCTTTTGTGGCCCACTGAAGCAGGCTCTGTGGATGAAACGATGAAACATGTCAACGTAATGAAAATTAATAACCCTTCTTTGCCAGAACTGACATCACAAAATAGCTTTATTGCTAGAGTTTTTCATGGTTGCCTGTCTCTGTGTGCTGACATTCTAGGTTTCTCTTCAACAACAAGGGTTATTTTTACAATATCTGTATGTGAAAAATAAAAAGAAATGTTTCTCACAAACAGCAAATTCACAATCTCTGTTTTATCCACTGGCAACAAGGAAACACATTTAAATAGTTTACATTATCAATTTAATAGCTCATCATTGGAACAAAATGTCATTTTGTTGAATATTCTCCACACAAAAATATTCTTCAGTAATTTTATGTGAGTCACTAAAGCAGCCAAATAAGTTTAAAGGGCAGTCATGATAACATAAAATTTAACACTGCTGTTAAAACAGAAATGGGAATCATGTAAAGCTACATATTTTAAAATATTAAGATTTTTTCATTCACTAAATGCACATAAAATATAAATACTGTAATAAAGTTATTCTCCTTGTTTGACCTTGCTTGTTATCTGGAGAAATTATATTTAAAGCTTGTAATTTCTAATTTGAGGTTGAAAGACGTTATTGCACCACCTCTGGATGGAAGTAGAATGACAGGTAATCTCATAATACTTTTGTCAACAGTGAGTGTTACATGGTGGAACTTTAGAGCAATTAAATAAAAATAGATTAGTTAGGAATGTCATCCATGGACTTTAATAGACTAAAGGTGTTTAGGGTATTACTTCCTTAAGGAATTAAAACATATTCCATCAGCGTCCATCTATGATACTGCTTGCAATTTGACATCATGGTGTCTTTTTGTTGATTGTAACAGTGTGAGAAAAGTTACAGTGCCCTCTGCAATGAGCATGAATAAGTGGCATTTTTGAATTAGTGGTTTTTTTTAAAGTAGTAACAGTGCCATCCTCAGGAGGAAGTAGAAATGGCTGGGATAACTACTCCAGCTTTACCAATTGATTTCAGTGAACTTGAGGCCAGTTCCAGGATTTCAGTAAGATGCGCTGAAACACATTCCATTGGCACACTTCTTCATAGAGACTAAGGAGGGTAAGCACTAGCATTAGAAGACATACTAAGCAAATGTTGTGCAAAATTCCAAGTTGTATTATTCAATGTGGAGTCATTTTCCCTGGAACACTGGGGTATATTGGATAATTAAGCAGTAACAATTTACAACAAAGGAACTGAAATTAGCTCCAGTAAGTACCATAATGTCCCAGTGATATAACCACATACAGTAAAAAAACAATATCACAGCAAGAAGCATCACATTTTTGAGTTGTTAGTACCTTTCATTTTAAGTAACTTTCTATATTTTGATTCTCACAGCTTTCCAACATTTTTGGCAAAGTGCTAACTATATGTTTATTTTTTGCAATGAACAGAGCAAAAGAAGTTATTAAGAATCAGCATATCTTGCATAGAAGATTCAAAGTCTCCAGTAGTTTAAATAAACTAACTTTGAGCTAAGACATGACTATATATTAGCAGCAGTTTCACTATCAGTTAAAATGCTAACATGTAAAATGGGGTTCAGTTGAAAACTAAACTATGGAAAATGGATATCAGAAGAAAGTGAAGAAGATAAACATCATCATATCCACTTCATATTCATATCTATTCAACCTGAACAATTTGTTAATGGATTTTGGAATGATAGGAAAGAAAAGAAGCAAAAATAGAGTCATAAAGTTAATTTTTAAAGGTAACACATTTAATTTCTTCAGGGTTCCAGAACTTATAGGTCACACTTATTTTCTTAGTCAAAAGGGAAGTACTAGGATGCTAGCCAATTAAAATAAAAACAACAAATGCTGGAAATATTCACATGCAACAACAGTATAGAGACAAACAAAAGCAATGGGTCAGGTCTATCTTTCAACATTAGAAAGAACCTTCCTAGATCAGGCACCACCATTCAGAACTTAAGCTGTTTGGATGTGAGTGGATTTTTGCTTTGCCTTTGGATCTTAGAGGAAATTAGATCTTGGATATTGTAACACTGAGGCCCTACCCCCAACAGCTAAGGAGTCCAAAGTGGATTTAACAGTTGTCACAGTTGTCAGAATTCTTAATTTTTTAAATAACCATTGATTGTAAAAATTATAAAAAACAAAAATAAATTTATTAAAACATAAAATCTCTCATCAATCTTTGTAAAGAATTAAACTAAAGTAAAACATTTTATTAAAAATCAAGTTGATTCCCCATTTTGTAGTTCCAGGATTCCTACTGATTTGATTGTGATCATCAAACCAATAACAAGATCTATGATGTAGTTATACAGTATAACGTTCGTTATTATTTGAATAAATTGTTTTTTTTAAAAAGCTCTGCTTGTTATAAGAAACTAAGAGATGCTACAGCACCATCTCTGAAGGGAAGAAGAATAATTAGTCATTTGTAGCATGGCATGTCAAGTGGGAACTGTGGAGTGATTAGAGAAACAGCATAATGTTGGGGAATCCTAGCTAGATCACGTACAGTCCAGTGATGGGCAGCTGTGGGAGATGCACTGGAATTTGTTACTCAATGATTCCTAGATGCATTGAGGATCCACAAAATCTTGAGACTTAATTCACAGCAAACAACATCGATTCATCATTTACTATTGCTTGCTCTAATGAATAATTCCAGCATTTTCTGCTTGTTATTTATTGCATTTAAAAGCCATAGCTATTTTGTAGACTCTGATTATGTTTCTTCAACACCACTTCACAACATAACACCTAACACCATCAGGGCAAACATTTTATAATAATAGATATGCTTGCAGACTTTCATTGTTCTCAATTCCTCATTTCATTTTAAAATATTCAATACTGTATTTGAAACTGAATAACAATAAGAGAACTATATACAGCGTGTTGAAAACAACAAAAAGGGATAATGAAATTTATTCCTACGGTTTCAGTGATAGTTGCATGTAAAAGTTTCTTTCAATAAGTATTAAATACTATTACAAAAGCCTTGATTTTATAACATTTATTGTATTAGGGTTAAGATTGTTTTCATTGTTTTTTTAATTTTAGTTTTCTTTATGCTTGCTTATATGTTTGTATAATTACTTGCTTGTCTGTAAATATTTAGCGAGGTAGCATATTTGACTGTATACTTCCATAGCTTCTTTGTAAAACTTAAATGCGACTGAGACAGATCTTTTCACAGGTTTCCTTATCTAATGGGTTTAATTTGCTGTATAAGGAGAGAGAATGAGGTCAAGTAACTCCTTTTTACTGTATATGCCTTATTTGCCAGTACAGTCTGATCTTTACTATGATGAACAACGAATAAAACTGTAACCATAAAATTTGTGCCTCATTCTTGACTTCCACTGAAACTTCCAGACAACATCATTTCCAGATCTAATATATTCAATGACATTGATTGTTTGTGATGGAACATATTAGTTGGAATCTGGTTAGAGTATCTGGTCAACTGTCAGCATTAGTTATCCTCCATCCATTGTAGCAAGGATGTAGAGAAATCTGTGGACATTGTATACCGTTCCCTTTACATCAAGTCCACAAATTTTGGATTATAATTACAAGCACTTGCTATGGTTTTTTTAAATCCAGGATTTTCAGCAACATTTCAAAGGCTAATCATGAAAATTATTCAAGAAATCTCCAATTTGTGCCTCAAGACAATATCACCAAGGGTAAGGAATCAGCCAAAGAGAAGAAGACACACTAAAATTGAAGAATACCAAATCACTCTCTACATGAGACATCTCAGATTTAGAATTTATAAAAGTGCATTTAGATTTGGTATCAACTTTCACCAAGGAGCAAAGCTGGAATAATCCTATTTCTGACTCCTAATAAAAATAGGGGGTAATTCAAAGGAAAGCTTGTCTCGCACTGTTGCTACTGAATACTACATGGAGTATAAATCCTAACTGGAGTCAGCAATGTGGACCTTGACCACTTCGTGCCTCACGTTAATATTTAGGGAATAAGGATTCTTTCTTCCCTCATAAACGTTTAAAGATTCAAAGTCGGCCAGACAATGGCCTCTATAATGCATTCAGTATACATAGATCTTCCTTCCTAATGAAATTGTTAAAAGTTCCACTCTGGAGACATTCAAAGAATGTAAGAGAAATCCCAATTGAATCTGCTAACTTCAGACAATCCTTAGGCTGGTAACTGCAGCACAAATAAATCAAATGATCCAAGATGCTGGAGTCAACATTAACTCAGACATAATGTGTAACCGCTTTTTGATTTATTGTTGAGAGCACACTGTAAAAAGAGAACACTTCCATTTGTATCCTACATAAAAAAAAATGATTGTGCTGTACAGAATTTCAAGAGACTTAAGGAATTTCATTTGTTTGATGCCTTATATAAGTACATAAAATTCACTATCATGTACACATACAGAATATGAAGTAACTTAAGCAGGACAATGAAAGGTTTTGCAATTCAGATCTGTTTGACTTTATTCATCTTGACCCTACAGAAACTTGCTGCTAAAACTTAATTTATACAGTGTCACATAAGTCCAAGACTGTAGACCACAGGCCTATGGAATTATTGAAATATGTATATCAGCCATTCAGTACGTCCATCCAAATAAAGGGAACTTTTAGTGTATCATATTAATCTAAAGTACAAAGAAGCAGAAAATTATTAAGAAAGTATATAATAAATCAAAGAGATGTGCAGTTCAAGATCACTCTACTAAAGTCCAAGAAACAGGAAGTTAAAGGTAAGTTATATTGAGAAAAAAACCAAATGAAATTCCTCAAGTCTCATGAAATTCGGTACTGCACAATCATTTTTAATGCAAGAAATAAATGTTAGTGCAATCCCAACTCCTCAACCCAGTTTTTCTTCATTGGCGAATGTTACATTATCACCAGTCCAAGATTCACCTATCTGCATCAATGATGTGACAAATACAATCAGACAGAATTACAAATTGGCTCCTGAAAGCAAAGACCACTTCTACTTGGCTTTGGTGATAAGAATAGTTATCTATTGACCCTCGTTAATTGCCTTGAGAAGTTGGTGGTGAGCCAGCCTCTTGAACTGTTGTAATTGCTCTGATGAAGGAACTCCCATTATTGCTCTGATGAAGGAACTCCCATTATATTGCTGGTTAGGGCATTTCAGGATTTAGACCCAATGAAAGTTAGTGACAGTACTTCTACGTCTGGAAGGTGTGCAACTTTCCTCAATATGTACAAGCCTACATATTGAGTAGGCTTGAGTCACTAATCATATTCTTGCTCCTTTATTATGCAATAAAAATCAACAATATTTTAAAATAATGACTGAACATTTCAGCATCCACATTACGTACATGTTTAGTATTTGATTCTGATTCAGGATTTCTCAGAAAATGGGGTCTGAGGATGAAGATTGTTTAAATTTTGTGAGAGCTGTTAAAATGCTCTCGCAAAATCAGAAATCAGGTCGCAGAGGGAAAGAAGCTGATCCTGAAATGAGTGTTTCTTTTCAGGTTCCTGTATGACACTAATTTAGGAAGTCTATCTAGTAGTGGAAGAAAGCTAGAGAAAAAAATTTGGGAATAAATCAACAAACTAATCAAAAAAGCTACTGATGGGCACCTTATCACAATTTCTGAGAACAGCCTATCCCATTAGACGTAGCAGCACAGAGTCAAGTAAGATTGTGTTGCTCTGGGATTCCTGAGCCTTTAAAGTTCGATGTCATGCAGTCAAACAGTGGCAAGGAAACCTTCTCTAACATCTACCATTGTCCCTCAGATGATCTTTAGGGTCTCTCAGCGTTCTTTAATACTGAACAAGACGAGAAGCAGCAAGGGCGTGTATAGTATATTGAACGGGGAATCTTCAGTGGTCATCACAAAGAGTGACTTTGTTGCACTACCACTACCAAGCTAATTGAGTCCTGATGAGCATAGTTGCGAGTACCCAGGTTCAGAGCATGTTATCTGACCTGCAGAGGATTTTTGAGTGGGAGGGGAAAGGTCCTGTTGTCGTGGTTCATGTGGGTACCAATGACGTAGGAAAAACAAGGAACGAGGTACTGCTGGGGGAGTTTGAGCAGCTAGGGACTAAATTAAAACACAGAACCTAAAGATAATAATCTCTGGATTGGTATCTGAGCCATGTTTAAACTGGCACCGGGTTAACAATAACAGAGAGCTCAATGCATAGCAACACAGTTCCTCCAGCATTTTCTGTGTGTTGCTTGGATTTCCAAGCATCTGTAGATTTTCTGGTAAATGCACAGCTCAAAGATTGGTGTGGGAGAAGTGGGCTTGAATTCTTGGACAATGGCACCAGTGCTGGGGAAGGAGGGAGCTGCTCAAACGGAATTGGCTCTACTTCACCAAACTGGGAGCAGAGTCCTGCTGAATCACATTACTAGGGCATTGAATAGGACTTTAAACTAAAGTGTGGGGGTAGGGAAGAGTCAATAACTTGAAAACTTGTGGACAAAGTAAAAGGGAAGGAGAATGCAGGAAAGGATACTGAAGTCCCAATGGTAAAGAAAAAAACAAAAAGTTGAGAAAGGAATAAGAATTTAATTTTAGGTAAGATGAAGGCAAAATTGAAAAGAATGGTAGCCAATGCAGGAATTAAAGTGTTATATTTGAATGTATTTGGTATGCAAAATAAGGTAGATTATCTTGGTAGTGCAGTTGGAGTTTGGCAGGTATGATGCTGCAGGCATCAAGGAATTGTGTTTGAAAGAAGATCACAGCTGGGAACTTAACATCTAAGGATGCACATTGTATCAAAAGGACAGGTAAGTGGCCAGGGGGAGAGGGAAGCTCTGTTGGTAAAAAAAAATTAAATCACATCCTTAGAAAGAAGAGACATAGGATCAGCAGATGTAGAACGCATATGGGTAAAGCTAAGAAACTGCAAAGGTAAAAAGACTCTGATGGGAACAGATAGACCTCTGAACAGTAGCCAAGATGTGGGGTACAAATTACAATAGGAGATAGAAACATTATGTAAAAAGAACAATGTTAAGGAAGAAAAGATGAGATATCATAGTAAGCTAGTCAATAATATAAAAGGTAACATTTTTTTCAGATATATAAAGAGTAAAAGAGAGGCAAGAATGGATATCAGACTGCTGGAAAATGTTGTTGGAGAGGTAGTAATGGGGGACAGGAAACTAAGTAAGTGTTTTGCATCAGTCTTCATTGTGGAAGAATCCAGTAATATGCTAGAAATCCAAGAATGCTGGGAGCAGAAGTAAGTGTAAGTGCTCTTACTAAGGAGAACGTGCTTGGGAAGCTGAAAGGACTGAAAGTAGATAGGTCATCTGGACCAGATGAACTACACCCCAGGGTTCTGAAAGAGGTAGCTGAAGACATTGTGGAGGCACTAGTAGTAATTTGTCAATATTCATTAGATAACTACAACAACAAGAAAATGGCAAATGAGTCTCCACTCTTTAAGAAAGGAGAGAAGCAAAAGACAGGAAATTATAGGCCAGGTAGTTTGACTTCAGTGGTTGGCAAGATGTTAGAGTTCATTACTAAGGATGAGAGTTCAGGATACGCAGAGGTCCGCAATAAAATAGGCCAAAATCAGCATGGCTTTCCCTGACAAATCTATTGGGATTCTTTGAGGAAATGACATCAGGATAAACAAAGGAGAGTCAATGGATGTTGCCTACTTGTTTTTTTCCCAGAAGGCCTTTGACAAGGTGCCACACATGTGGCTGCTAAACAAGATCCTGGGGTATTACAGGATAGAAGATAGCTGACTGCAGAAGGCAGAAAATGGAAATAAAGAGGGGACTTCCTCGGAATAGAAGGCTGTCCCTTTAGTATAGAGAATGGTGAATTTGTACAATTAATTGCCACAGAGGCCAAGTTATTGGGTACATCTAAAGCAGAGGTTGATGGGTTCTTGATTAGATGGGTATCAAAGATTATAGGGAGAAGGCGTGAGGATCAGATTGCAATGGAAAATTAATCAGCCATGATCAAACGGCAGAGTAGACTTAATGGACCAAATGGCCTCATTCTGCTTCTATAATCTGATAGCAATATGATAGACTTAGTCTGCAGAAAGTAGAGAATAAATCAACATGAGAGATAAACCTTCTTGACTTCAACCTCACCAATTCACCTGTGGCACATCATCTATTTCTTGATAGCACTAGAACATACTACTACTGTCCGTCATTATGGAGACAAAGCCACGTCTTCATACTAAGAACATCCACTGTCATGTTATGTAACACCACAATCATGCTGTATAGAATATACTCAGAATACATATGATAGCTCAAGGAATTCATGAGATGGAGTGGATCACCAGCATGAATATAACTACAAAAATTTGGACCCCATGGCCAAACATATCTTTTGCTCTTTTTCAAGCCAAAGGATTAAACTTAATTCAAAGACGAACACCGGAGAAAGCAGCACTAGATGTAGCTAAAATTAAGCATTAGCCTGTTGAAGCCAGAAATGTGTGCAAAATAAAAACTACATTCCCTGTTAAAGATACAATAAATCAATCCTACAACCAACAGATCAAACCTCTGTAGTCCTCCCACATCACATGAACGATGGTAGACAGTTAAGCAGTTTATGGGAGGCAATGACTGTATGAAGGCCATGAGAGAGCCAAAGCAAGACAGAAGGATCCACACCTGTTCAGTCAGAAGTCCCTGGTGGATTATCTGCATTGGCTTCCTCCTTTCATCACAGAAGGCAGTCTTCAGTTAAATCAATTTCCTCCATGTGATATGAGTACACAGTTGAGAACAATATACATAGCAAAGGCTTTGAAACAAAATAACATCCTGCTGTCATACTGAAGAATTGCATACCAAAGTTAGCTACACTTCTAGTAGTACAGTTAGACTGCTGACATTTGCCTAATAATGTAGAAAATTGCATTCAAAGCATGTCCTCTGCACAAAAATAGGACAAATCCAATCCAGCTAATCACTGCTTAATTAGTCTGTGCAAAAGTGTAGTTGACAATGCTATCTGTTGGCAGGTACTTACCCTCCAATAACTAACTGAACCACAGTCTGGCTGTTGAAAGGACCACTGGAGTCCAGACCTCAGCACAGCCTAGGTCCAAACTTGGACAAAATAGCTGAACTCCAGCGGCAAGGGGAGACGCAATGACACTTGACACTATGAGCTCATGATTTTGAATGCAGCATCAAGGAACTCTGATATAACTAAAGTCAATGGGCATAAGATTAAGAACTCTCAAATAAAAACTTGTATTTTTTATTACTGAGATACAGCTTGGCAACAGGCCCTTCTGGCCCAGTAAGCCCACACTGTGTGATTTTGGAGCACCCAGCCGCAATCCCAGAGATCGATTCAACAAAGGAATTTTGACTGAAGATGTAAGTAGAAGCTATTGATAGTCACAGGCAGCATTCAGTAGAAAGTTTAAAGGTTTTAAAAAAGAGTAGCTTGCGTTGTCACATGTACATACAGTGAAATGTGACATTTGCATCAATGACCACAGTCTGACCAATTGCTGGGGGCAGCCCACAATGTCACCTGCTTCTGACACTAACATATCACACCTATAACTTACTTATATACCTTTGAGACGTTGGAGGAAACCAGCACCCAGAAGAACCCCACATGTTCACAGGGAGAACGCAAAAACTCCTTAAAGACAGCGGTGGGAAATGAACCTGGGTCACTGGCACTGTATAGCATTATGCTAACTGCTCTGCTACTGTGCCTCTCCAAATATTGGAGGTTAATCCTCCCAACCCAGAACAGCATCACAAGAATTCCTCAGGATAGTGTCATGAGCCAACTGTCATCAACTGTTTCATCAAATGACCTTCCTTCCAATCATGATGCTAGAGATGAGGATGTTTGCTAATGATTACACAATGCTCATACATAGCTACTCAGTGATTGAAAGCGTCCATGCACAGGGACTTGCAAATATTCAAGTATGAATGGGGAAGACACTAGCAGTATGCCAGAAATTTCAGAAGGTCGGGGGTGGGGGGGGGGGTGGTTTAGACCTGAGTATAGTTAATATCACTGAGAAGCTGGTACTTGGGAAGCTGAAAGGTCTGAAGGTACACAAGTCACCCGGACCTGGGTGCTGAAGGAGGTAGGTGAAAAGATTGTGGACAAATTAATAATGATCTTTTAAGAATCACTAGATCCTGGAACGGTTCCAGAGAACTGGAAAATTGCCAATATCAAACCTCTTTTTAAGGAAGTAGGAAGGTAGAAGAAAGGAAATTATAGGAGAGTTAGCTGGAATTCAGTGGTTGGGAAGATGTTAGAGTCCATATTAAGGATGAGGTCTCGGGGTTCTTGGAGACACATGGTAAAACAGGACAAAGTCAGCATGGTTTCCATAAGGATGAATCTTTTCTGTCAAATCCGTGGGAATTGATTGAGGAAATAACAGGCAGGATAGACAAAGGAGAGTTAGTGGCTGCTGTTTACTTGGATTTTCAGAAGGTCTGTGACAAGCTGCGTAACAAGATAAGAACCGATGATGTTATAGTCAGGAGGCATAGAGTGGGAATAGAAGGGGCTTTTCTGGTTGCCTGCCGGTGACTAGTGGTGTTCTACTGGGGTTGGAATTGGGATCACTTCTTTTCACATTATATGTCAACAATTTGGAAGACACAATTGGTAGCTTTGTGACCAAGTTTGCAGACGATATGAAGATAGGTGGAGGGGCAGGTGGTGGTGAAGAAGCAGGGAGTTGAAGACAGATTCCGAGGATGAGCTAAGAACTGGCAGATAGAATATAGTGTGGGGAATAAAGGCGTAGACTATTTTCTAAATGGGGAGAAAGGCAGAGGTGCATAGAGACTTTGGACTCCTTAAGCAGGGTTCCCTAAGGTTGACTTGCAGGTTGAGTTGGCGGTAAGGAAGGCAGATGCAATGTTAACATTGAGAGGACTAGAATATAAGAGCAAGGATGTGATGCTGAGGCTTTATAAGGTATTGATCATAATGTACTTAGAGTATTGTGAGCAGTTTTGGGCCTCCAGCTAAGAAAGATATGTTGGCACTGTAGAGCGTACAGAGGAGGTTCAGAAGAATGATTCTGGGAATGAAAGGGTTAACTTATGGGGAGCGTTTGCCGGAGTTTAGAAGAATGAAGGAGGATTTCATTGCAGCCAATCAAATGTTGAAAGGCCTAAATAGAGTGGGGTTGGAGAGGATGTTCCTCATAGTGGGTGAGTCTAGGACCAGAAAGCACAACCTCAGAATAGAGAGATATCCATTTCCAACAGAGATGAGAGGGAATTTCTTTAGCCAGAGGTTAACGAATCCGTGGAAAACATTGCCACAGACAACTGAGGTGGCCAAGTCACAGAGTATATTTAAAGTGGAGTTTGATAGGTTCTTAATGAGACAGGGTGACAAAGGTTACAGAGAAAAGGCAGAAGAATGGAGTTGAGGGATAACAAACTAGACATGATGGAATGGAGGATGGGCCCAATGGCCTAACTCTGCTCCTATGCCTTATGATCTTATGAGTCAGTAATTGATAGCCAACACTAGTTGCAATCGTATTAGGCAATTACATCTCCTAAAAGAGACTTTTTTTTCATCTGACCTCAGTGATCGCCATTACCAAAGTCCTCCACCACCAGCATGCTATGGTGTTACCAAGTCCATACTAAACACTCTCCATCACCAGTGCACAGTAGTTTCAGTGTGTACTATATATAAAATGCTCTGCAGGCTCACCTACAATACTCCAACAGCACTTTGCAAACCAGAGATCACTACCGGAATGAAAAGTTACTGGGAAACTGCAGGAGATTTTCATTAAGACCAGTTCAGCTGCAATCATAATGGAAAATATATACCACCAGAGAGTGGAATATATTTATTTCTACCTCTAGAGCAGGGGTTCCCAATTTGGGGTCCACGGAACCCTCGGTTAATGGTAGGGGTCCAGGGCGTATATTAAAAAAAAGTTTGGAAACGCCTGCCCTAGGGGGAATAACCAAAAATTCCTATTTGGAAGCATTAACAGCTTTACAAACTACTGCTGCTGCAAAACAATACATTTCACATCAAACAAGTCAGATATTAGATCTGATTCAGAGTGGCTGCGCAGGTAAGCTGAAAGTCACACTTTTGTTGCTGTTCCAACAAGTTGATGTGAACATTTTATGTGCTAATACTTAAAAACATTCACACAATCTGGTCATCCTGCTGGAAAAAAGCAGTACTGGGTCTCAGCTCATCCCTTGGATTCACAGCATGCAGTTCCTGCCCATCGGCAATGTTGTTTCTCAGATGTGCAAGGATCAACAATCTGACCTTCAGTACCTGAGGGATGCTCAACTCATCCCAATGGTCTTTTAAAGGCCAACAGGGATGCACTATTATTGGATATACAAACTGTGCCTGAAGCATTCTGAGGTGTTTTGATATCTTAACTCAGTTAAAGTCTATAGGATGTTGAAAATATGTAATCAAAAAAGTCACACAATATTAAGGAATTAAAATACAATAATAAAGTAACACAATTAATTCAAACACTTCCTTGATATTAGTGTGTTTTTTTTTTACATAAGGTGTACAAATCCATCCACTGAATGGAGTTGTTGTAAACCTGCCTGCAGCTGGGGGTGGGGGGGGGGGAATAAGTTCCATCCCTCCAACGTGTTCTGCCATTAACTTTACAGTTAGTCCAGCAATATAGTGTGAATTCAGATGAATGGGCTGTTTCAAATGACTGTTGTTGGACACAGTATGAATAATGGAACCACTCGCTGTCAGCCAGTTTTGCTTGACCCATTACTGGAAAGCAATCAGAGAGCACAAAAATTTGAAAGCATTATACAAGAAGTCTGAGGTTACAACTATCAATAAAGGATAAACTGACTTCACCTCTTGAGAAGTTAAAATGAATTTGACCAAAGAAAAGCCTTTAAATTGATGTGAGATTTTAAAGACAGCACACAGAAAGAATCAAAATCAGGTTTCCTATCACTGACTTACGTCATTAAATTTGTTGTTATGCAGTAGCAGTACAGTGCAATACATAAAATGTTAGAAATTACAAGAAATATATAATCAAAAATTAAACGGTAGTGCAAAAGGAGAGCGACGATAGTGAGGGAGCGTTCATGGGTTTGTTCATTGTCTGATGGCGGAAGGGAAGAAGCTGTTACTAAAACATTGAGTGTGTGTTCTCAGGCTCCTACAACTCCTTTCTGATGGTAGTAAAAAGAAGACAGCATATCGTGGATGATGGTGATACTTAATAATGGATACAAACTTTTTGAGGCATCCTCAAAAATATAGTGGGTCTATTTCCAATTGTGGAGAATAGCAAAACTAAAATAAAATAATGTGATCACCAAGGAATTATACAGGGAATTCAGGGGCCTTCTTGTCCCCTGGGGAATGGGGAAAACATGGAACCTGATAAGTGATTGAAGGGAAAGGTATAAATTAATTGGGGAAGGCTTGGGATGCATATAAAGAAATAGATGGGGCAAAAATACTGGCAAGAAATGGCTAGCCCAAATGGCCCATTTTAGAATTTGATAAGTTAATTAGTTCATTCAACTACCCCTGCAACAACTTCTTTAAAGCTGGTATCAAAAGAATAATTCCCCTTCACTCCAATTTGATAAATAAATGGTCGCTCACTTCTTCCTCAAGACATTCTACATCAGTTCACAATTAGCTAATAGATATTAACTATTCACTATACAACTCCTGAAAAATTAAGTAAAAATTAATGCAGTTCAAGAAAACAGTAGTAGCTTCTTCCATATCGACTAACATTTTACTGTGCAATGGTCTGCAACTTCTAGGTTTACACACTAGTGCCAATATCCTGTTTTCAGCGTTGGCAGTGATTTTGGGAAACGTGGTCTGATATTAAACACAGGGTTAAGGCTGTGATTGAAGATTTGCAGCAACTCCTCATAACTTAGTCATAGAACATGATAGCACAGAAAAAGGCTATATTCGACCAATCCAGTCCGTGTCGAACTATTAATCTCAATAGTCACATTGACCTACACCTAGCCAATAGCTCTTCATACTTTCCATCCATGCACCAATCCAAATTTCTCTTAAATGTTGAAATCAAACCCACATCCGCCACTTCTGCTGTCAGCTCGTTCCACCTTCTTACCACCCTCTGACTGAAAAAGTTCCCCCTTGTGTTCCCCTTAAAGGTTTCACCTTTCACCCTTAACCTATGACTTCTATTTTTAATCTCACCCAGTGAAATTTATTTTAATCTCATCTCAGTGGAAAAAACCTGCTTGCATCTACCCCATCTATACCCCTCATAATTTTATATACCTCTATCAAATCTCCACTCATTCTTAGATACTCTAGGGAATAAAGTCCTAACCTATTCAACCTTTCCCTATAATTCAGGTCCTAAGTCCTCAAGTTGTGGCAACATCCTTGTATATTTCCTCTGCATTCTTTCACTCTAAGTAATATCTTTTCTGTAGGTAGGTGACTAGAACTGCACACAATACTCCAAATTAGGTCTCACCAAAGGCTTATACAAGTTCAACAACTTATTATAAACTAATCCACTCGATTAACTAGCACCAGTTTGAAGCTTGTGCATTGGAAATTGCGTACATATCATTTAGTAATTATTAAAACTACTCAATATGGCAAAAATACTCAAACTAAATACAGGATCACATCTTAGTTGACTGCCATAGTTTATTTAAAATATGCGAATAGGGTTTATTCTAAGCAACCCCCACCCCCACACCACAAGGTAATGTCACCAAAGGCCACGTCACTGCGTGGGTCCTCACTGTGACTCATGGAGCCAGCTTCTCTCTGTAAGTTCCCACCAGGGGAACAGGGCGAGAAAAGATTGAAAAGATTTTTTTATAGGTCGGCAGCAAGTGCAGGTGGCTCACCACAGACCACAAATTCTGAGCCACAAAAAATTATAAAAGACTAAGGAAATATGGGGAAAGAGTCCCAGTCATTGGCACTGTTTCTTGATGACTACTGTGATCCAGAACGTACAAACCCCATTTCCAGAAAAGTTGGGATATTTTCCAAAATGCAATAAAAACAAAAATCTGTGATATGTTAATTCATGTGAACCCTTATTTAACTGACAAAAGTACAAAGAAAAGATTTTCAATAGTTTTACTGACCAACTTAATTGTATTTTGTAAATATACACAAATTTAGAATTTGATGGCTGCAACACACTCAACAAAAGTTGGGACAGAGGCATGTTTACCATTGTGTTACATCACCTTTCCTTTTAATAACAATTTTTAATCATTTTGGGACTGAGGATACTAATTGTAGTAAATTTGCAATTGGACATTTTGTCCATTCTTGCTTGATACAAGACTTCAGCTGCTCAACAGTCTGTGGTCTCCGTTGTCTGATTCTCCTCTTCATGATGCGCCGTACATTTTCAATAGGAGATAGATCTGGATGGCAGCAGGCCAGTCAAGCACACGCACTCTGTGTCTACAAAGCCACGCTGTTGTAGCCCGTGTAGAATGTGGTCTGGCATTGTCCTGCTGAAATAAGCATGGACATTCGGGGAAGAGATGTTGCCTTGATGGCAACATATGTCTCTCTAAAATCCTAATATACACCTCAATGGTACCTTCACATGCATGCAAATCACAGATGCTGGCTTTTGCACCTTTCGCTGATAACAATCAGGATGGTTGTTTTCATCTTTGGCACGGAGAACTCGACACCCATTTTTTCCGAAAACTAGCTGAAATGTGGACTCATCTGACCACAGCACACAGTTCCACAGTCTTTCAGTCCATCTGAGATGAGCTCGGGCCCAGAGAACTCGCCGGCGTTTCCGCAGAGAGTTGATGTATGGCTTCCTCCTTGCGTAATACAGTTTCAAGTTGCATTTCTGGATGCCGCGACGGACAGTGTTAAGTGACAATGGTTTTCCGAAGTACTCCCGAGCCCAGGTGGCTGTAATTGTCACAGTAGCATGACGGTTTCTTAAACAGTGCCACCTGAGGACTCGAAGATCACGCGCGTTCAACAGTGGTTTCTGATCTTGCCCTTTACACACTGAGATGTCTCTGAATTCTCTGAATCTTTTCACAATATTATGTACTGTAGATGTTAAAAGACCTAAATTCTCTGCAATGCTGTGTTGGGAAATGTTCCTTTTGAACTGACTAACAATTCTCTCACGAATTTTGGCACAAAGGGGTGAGCCACAATCCATCCTTGCTTGCAAAGACTGAGCCTTTGATGGACGCTACTTTTATACCCAGTCATGATACCTCACCTGCTACCAATTAGCCTGCTTAATGTGGAGTCTTCCAAACCGGTGTTACTTGAATATTCTGTGCACTTTTCAATCTTATTTTAACTCTGTCCCAACTTTTGTTGAGTGTGTTGCAGCCATCAAATTCTAAATTTGTGTATATTTACAAATTACAATTAAGTTGGTCAGTAAAACTATTGAAAATCTTTTCTTTGTACTTTTGTCAGTTAAATAAGGGTTCACATGAATTAACATATCACAGATTTTTGTTTTTATTGTATTTTGGAAGATATCCAAAATGGGGTTTGTAACTGCAACCATACACAGTATGCCTCAGGGAAATGTAGTTATCTATAAGCAAATCGATTTAGTCTTCTATGATTTTGGTTGCTGATATGAATAAGCTAACTAATTTATTCTCCTAACATGTTTCATTTAACCATTTATTCTAGGAGTAATAAACAACAGAAAAATAAGACTATACATAAAAGATTCTGTAGATGCTGGAAATCCAGAACAACACACACAAAATTCAGGGGAACTCAGCAAGCTAGGTAGCATCTATGGAGTGGAATGAAAAATTGATGCTTCTGACCAAGACCCTTCATCTGTTCCGATGAGGGTTCTCAATTCAAAACATCGACTATTTATTCTTCTCCATTGATGCTGCCTGACATGCTGAGCTACTCCAGCACTTTAGTGTGTGTTGCTCTTGAAAAATAAGACTGTTGTGCATCATGTAATTTTTAAATGTACTCCTCTAGAAGCATTTAACACTTGTCAAAACAGTGTGGAACATGGAAGAGTGCATTAAACATTCTACGATAATACTGCAGTCATTTCTTGTCATTATGAACTGCAAGATCATTTCTTTTGCAATCAAATGGCAGCCTGGAGTTCTCAGAAACTGCATCGTAAACTGAGGCAGAACACTCCATCAAAAACTCTCCAAGATTAACAATATGCATGGAAACTATTCAATTTTTTTCTGTGATACCTCAGAATTCATGCTTATTCCCAGATCAAAATTTAGAATACATGTGCAAAGCTAACTGAAACATTCAGCTTCCTACAAAACTGGAAAAACTCAGAGATGATGAGCCCAAAACATTAACTGTTCGTTCCTCTCTATAGATACTGCCAGATCTACTGAGTTCCTCCAGCATTTTGTTTGTGTTGCTCTGGACTTCCAGCATCTATAGAATCTGTGTTAATGATATGCACCATACCATTGGGACAAGGCAGTGATTGGCAGGAGGTGGAATAATACTGCTAAGGATGAGCAGCAAGAACAATTATAAATGCCAATAATTCAATGGAAACTATGAGGCATCTGAAAAAACTGTTTCTACACAGACAGGCAGCAATGCAATATTTCTTCAACAACATTCCAAGGATGTGTGCTGAGATGTGTGCTCATTCCTGATTTGTTGGGCCACTTCAGCAGTTCAGAGACAATCTTTAAACTTGAAGCTGGTGACAAAAAGAAAATCTATTTGTTTTGAAATATTTGACAAAAAGTTTGTTGGTTGGAGAATTTGTCCTAGGATTCTTTTCCAATGCATATGCACGCTGTGGCGACTTTATTATGTTTGTGTCTTCTGTTGTTGCAGCCCATACACGTCTAGTTTTAGCATGTTGTGCATTCAGAGATGCTCTTTTGCACACCACTGTTGCAGCACGTGGTTATTTGAGTTACTGTCGATTTCCTGTCAGCTTGAACCAGTCTGGCCATTTTCCTCTGGTCTCTCGTATTAACAAGGTATTTCCGCCCACTGAACTGCCATTCATTGGATGTTTTTTTTTGACCATGTCTGCCTGCTTTTATGCATTGAGTTGCTGTCACGATTAGCAGATTAGATATTCGCGTTAACAAGTGGGTGTACAGGTGCACTTAAGGTGGCCACTGACTGCTATATAGTCAATGCAAGTCGAGTTAATTGTCATTTAACTATATACATGTATACTGCCATCACGACAACGTTTCTCCAGACCAGAGTGTAAAGCACAGTAGTACACATAACACACAGTAACTTAGGAAAGAAAGAATTAAATCTACAAATGAATTACACATAAACAAAGTAAAAGGCATATATTAAATATTGTAAATTATGGAACAAATTAACTGGTAATACTTCTATAATGCGATGCAGCAGGGAGTTCAGAAACATACTGGCCTGAGGGAAGAAACTGTTTCCATCCTGACCGTTCTTCTCTTAATACATCGGAGACTCCTGCCTGTTGGCAGAATGTCAAAGAGGATGATGGATGGATGTGTGGGATCCTTAAAAATACTAAGTGCCCTGCGTATGCAGCCCTCCTGATAAATGCTCTCAATGGATGGTAGGGGTACCCCTATGATTCTCTTGGCCATTTTCATAGTGCTTTCCTCTGCTGTTCCCATACCAGACAGAGATGCAGCTAAACCTAAAATTTGGTTGCCACCTCTTCTTTCATTATCTTTTCACTATCTGGGCATCACTCAACATATCCATTATTGCCCTCAGTAAGGTACCAGTAACCAGTCTTCCTGAATTGCTGCAATCTTTCTGGTGAAGGTACATGCAGAATGCTGCTGCCAAGGCTCTAACTTCCAGAATTTAGACATTGCAGAGCTGAAGGAATAGCACCATTATTAGAATTGAGGATGGTGTGTGACTTGGTGTGATTAGGGTGAAGAAATATTTTGAGTGGGTGTTGAAATCCCAATCAAGCAGGCTGCTTTGCTCTGGATCATGTTGAAATTCTTTAGCATTCACTCATCTAGGTCAGCATAGCATACCTGACTTGTATCCTGTCGATGCTAGAGAGGGTTTAGGGTGCAAAGAGGTAAATCGATCATCAAAAAAAGTGCCTAACCTCTGATCTGCTCTTGTAGCCAGGCATTTGTGTGGCTGGTCCAATTTAGGTTATGGTCAATAATAGCCCCTCCAGAATGTTGTCGCTAGATAATTTGCGGACAGCAGCATAAGATTTGCTTTGTGTCTGAATGGTGTCTTGGTGCTGCTACATTCAGTCAAGGAATGTCACAGTTGCTGAGGAGTTGCCAACAAAAATGTATACTGTACAATCATCAGCAAACATTTCCACTTTTGATGGTACAATGGAAGGAAGGTCAAAGATGAACCATCTAAGAATGATAATCAAATGGAGGCCTTTGTGCCCACGTTTACCCTGTTCCAGGAAACTTCACAGGGTAGTAAGTCAGTCTTCTATACCGACCTCAACCCAACACTATAGAGCCTGCTTGGTCATTAGGACTGGATACGTGAAGCAATAATGTGAGGAGTTTGGCACATTATACGATTTGTGAACAGAACTTTATCAGGCTCTTGCTTGTTTATTGTACATCTCCCACAGTGTGGACACCAGTCCCCAGATTATTGTGAGGAGATCTTTACAACATTAACTGGGCTCAAAATAACTTTTCTATGTCTGAATTTGGTGCCTGGATTGATGCCAGAGGGACTGTCTATTTTTTGCTATTCTATGTTTAAATATAGTTATAAAAGTACAACAGTGTGGTTGTTAGACCACTGGAGAGTTAACCATATGGGATGGGTCTGGAATAGCATATGGACCATACCTAACAAAGGCTGAAAGCCATTAGTGAACCAGATGTGTTTTGGGACTATCAGTGGCTTCAATGGTTATCGTTAATAAGACAAATTATTGTACAGTTTTGTTAAAAATTCAGATAAAGTAAATCATTAGAGTTGCAGTATCGCAACATAACCACTATTCTACCACATATACAATGTATGTTATTAACATTAAATTAATGGAAATAAAATTAATAAAATGTTTTACCTCACTAAATATAAAGCACTGAATCAAAAAACACAGGATAAGGTATTAATCTCCCTTGTGCCAATGGGTTGTGAGCATTTGCTCAAGACTGCCTTGATGTTGGGAGTAGTAAAGGGTTGACCCACAGGGGTTTTCAAGTGGGCACCCTCTTTCCTTGATGTTTCATCAATTAGCCCACTACATCTCCAGAGGGCTCAACGATGACTTCTGGTGTCCCAGAGTCACCTCCCGTTGTATCCTTCCATTCTCTTGATGCTTTCTTGGAGCCTAGGAGAGGTCTTTTCGCTCGATCCAAAACCATTGACTGCTTCTTTCTGCCGCCTCTGATGTGGCTCTGATGGTCTGCCGTAGAATCTGATCACAAATCCCTAGCTCCTTCAGCAAATTGATGGTGGATATGGCTATAAATCCCCTACAGCCCACTTCCACAGGACAAGCTTTGGTTTTCCAGCCCCCTTCACTGAGCTTCAGCTGCTAGATCTGCACAGTGTAGTCGCTTGCGCTCATTTGCTTCGGCCACTGAAACCTCCCACGGGACTGAGAGTTCCTCAATGCAGACAATCTGTAATGAATTAGACCAGGGAACCAAGTCTGGCCTGAGGTTGGTGGTAGTAATTTCCTGTGGAAAGGTGGGTTGTTTATTGATATCCACCAGCATTTTCCAGTCATGGGCCACATTTATCTGTCCTGTTTCAGGCTTAGGAGGAAGATTAGTTGATCTTCCCCCCTCCCACCGATGAATGCTGCTGGTGTCAGAGTGTTAGTCATTCTAGGGGTAAGGAGTTGGTTGCTATCCTCTTAGTCTCAATTGCTGCTGCCAGACTCTTCAAGACCTGGTTGTGACGACACGTGTACCTGCCTCGTGTGAGGCTGGTTTTGTAGCTTGCCAGGATATGTTTGAGGTTGGCCAGAATCAGGCACAGGGCACAAGTTGGGTCCTCACTAAGGTTTTATTGTGAGGGAAGCACATCATTGTAGCTCTGATGAGAAGCTAAGTTTGCTTGCTTCCATCTCCCATGTGTCCTTCCAACTGATTTTCCTCCTCTCATTGTTTTCCCACCACACCCATTACCCCTGCTCAGCCAGGGAGACAGCCTTTGCAGTTCTGTCTGACTTTTCCTGTTGCCACACTTCTTCAACAACCATCTTCCTTCGCTCTAGAGTTGTGGCCTTGTGCCAGGTGGGTCCACTTGCTGCCAGACCAAAGCCACCCCTGCCCCGTTGGACTTGCCCCACAAGGTCTCTATGCTAAAGGGCTGCTTTTGCCTGCAGCACTGCATCAGCCAGGGTCCATTTCCACCTGGTTGATAAGGTCCATACAGCGTTACTGATGGTCTTGTCACAAGAGTCTTTGAGTGTCATCTGTAGACGCACCATAGAACACTTGAATTTCTCTGTAAGGCCAGTGAAAGGTAGTTCAAGGACTCCTTTACCATACACTGATGTTACTGATACACCTTGGCACACCAAGCCACTTCTTTATGAACAACGTAATGGTTCATTTGAGCTTCTTCACGGATGTTAGTGGGACCTCATAGACAGTGAGTGGCCACATCACTGGGGGTAGGTGTTCAAACTGTAAACACCAGAGCTTCAGTTTTCTGGGCAGCATGGTCTTGTCGATGTTATCCAGGTCATTGATGACGTATTACTTTAGTTGCTGCACCTGCTCTTTGTCCGTGAGGTTGGTGCTGTATCATCTACCCAGGCTTTTGACAGCCTGTTCAGACATTGTTGAAACTGAGTCATCTCTGATGAAGAATCTTATGTCTTTTGACATTTCCTTGACTATGGAGATACTCTGTGACTTGTTGGGTTTGATTTTCATTCTTGACCACTTGATGTTTTCCTGCAGCTTTCCAAGCAGCTGCTTGGTGCATGCTGCAGTAATGATCGGTGTTATTATAATGCCTATGTAGGGGAAAGACTGTATTCAGCACTTGTTCTTTCACCGTCTACCACCCATCTTAAAGCCCTGACAATGACCTCCACGATCACTGTGAAGGCTAGGGGTGATATAGTACAACCTGCCATAATGCCTACTTCCAATCTTTACCATGTTGTGGGAAAAATCTGCTGTTGTGAAGCACAATTGCAGGTCTTGAAAGGACAACCTCACCAGTGTTGTGATGGTCTTTAATATCTGGCAGAATTCAAATGCTTCCCACAGGAGTGCATGGAGAATTGAGCCGAATGCTTTGGTGAGGTCCTGGATGAACACATAAGAGATTTATTTTGTCCTTCCTAGCTGCTTGGATCTGGTGCCATATCACGTTTGTATGTTCCAAGCACCCGGAGAACCCTGGAATTCCTACACAGATGTATCAATGTACTTGTTTCTCTCCAGGTAGCTGGCCAGCCTCTGTGCTATTAGAGTGAAGAAGATGTTCCCCTCAATGTTCAGAGGGCAGATTGCTCAAAACTGACCAATATTTTCTGCATTCTTTTCTTTTGGAATCAGGATCCCACCAGCCCTTCGCCACGCTTTGGGTGCTATTCACCTCTGCAACACTACCCTCATGGGCCTCCAGAGAAACCACAAGACATCCAGTGCTTTCTTATAAAGCCTACAGAGTACTCCATTAGGCCTGGGAGCAGATGCCACTCTTGTCCATCGGACTACCTTCTCCACTTCTCTCCATTTTGGAGAGTCAAAATCCAGGTCGTAAGTGGGGGGCTGAATTGACAGGATGATTATATGTTCCTGCCTTTTCAAGTTGGTGTGGATCTTTTCCAGGCGCTCTTCCAGTTCTGCTTTGATGCTTTCAAAGTTTCACTTCTTCCCAGTGTGAAGAGACCTTTAATGAAATTAAAGAGTCTTTGTAAAACTGTGTTCTTGTTTGTTTTTTCTTTCTGCGCAGCTTCCTTAGACTCAGCTTTTCGCAACTTTGTCAGCCTTGAAGTTGGTTGAGGCCTTCATTCTCTCTATCTGGGAGCTTCTTCCACTGTTTCCTCAGCAGTCTCCTCTCTCAAACCAGTCACTCAATCTCCTGCTGCCTCCTGGACTTTATTGGTGGTGATGATTTTTTTCTGCTCTTCCATGTAGCAATGTATGATGTCTCCCATTGCGTCCAACTTCTTTTCTCCTGTTCCTTTTAATTGCTCCAAAATTTTTGTCCGTCATTGTTGATGGCTTCCCACTCTTGCCTGTCAGCAGTTTTGGGCTACTTCATGAACAGTCCTTTGATCTTTCTCTCCCTAGAAGGTGTTGGTGGTTGGGTGGGTTACTCAGCTGGGATTTCTGTGCTAACCTCCTCAGTGACAGGGGTGCTGAAGCTCACTCAACTTAGTTGATTGGCTTTGCAAGAAGCACTAGTCAATGTGAGGCTCCTGTCCCTGCTCCCTCAAACACCCTTTCCTCCCTTGATGGATCTTCAACACCATTTCTGAAGTTACTTTCTCCCACCCACAGATGCACACTCGACACTTGTGTCCCACTACTGCTGCTGGTGTTTTGGTGGTCTCTTGTGCAGAGGTCTCGTTATTCACGGTAGATTCCCTTCCTAGGTCTGTAGTCATTAAGCCATCTTGTGCCCCTGCTCTCGTAGGCTCTTTCTTAGCCGTTAACAGGTATGTCCAACATGCTGAAACAGTATTGAGGTCTGGTGCCACGGGTAGCTAGCCCATGATAGCCCCATTGAGGTCTATTCCCTCCTGTCAGCTGCCTTTCCATGCTGTTACAGGGTCATTTCCTTGTCAGCTGCCTTTTCACAGCAATCACTGGACAGGTCCAGATAATCAAAATCAAAAAACACATGATAACAAGTTAATATCCCTCATGCCAATAGGTCGAGCACTAGTTCGAGACTACCTTGACGTTAAGAGTGGCACACAGTTAACACACAGGGGCTTTCAAGTGGGCACTCTTCTTTGATGTTTCATACTCAGAATTTCCTTAGTATTATTCTTATAAATCATTTCCAATATAAATGTTATTTTAAATTTGGCTTTATTTGCTGAAGGATGATAATTCAGTTTTGCAAGTTTTAGCATTGCAAAGAAGCTGAGTTTCAGTATGTTTTGTTCTTTTGCATTTGTTTTGAAGAATGTCAGGAGCCAAAATAATTGAACTGGTAATTTCAATTTAACTTTTTATCTTGCCCAAACTCTTATTGATTTTGACTGGTGTGGAAGCAAGTTTAAGGAGTATAAGCTTGTCAACCTATTCTTTGTCAACACTGAAGCTCATCCAAAAGTACAGAACAACCGGCAAAGGAATTCTGCCAAGGCACTCCGCATCCAGGATCACAAAGGAAGCTCATGTGTTTAATCGCTGAAGTCATTTGCCCAAAACTTCATACCTTCCTTCAATTTGTAGCTACATTGTGGATTGAACAACATTTTAGATGTCACGTATATTTTAGTGTGACCAAAATGAATCTTTTATGAACATACATATTACTTCCACATTAGATCACAGTGAAGCCCAACATTAAATCGTAGCCATACTCTTGCCAGAAAAGGAAGATTCCATTGTCCAGAACCAGCTTCTTTAATGCATGATTACAGAGAAGGAAATAGAGAAAAAGAGAAGCATAAACCAAAGAATCCTGATGATCACGAAACATTGTACTTTTCTGACTGTTTACTGTCTTCAAACAGGTACTTTGATGGCCAGTCCAAAACTGGTAACAAGACTGCACATGGAGTATAGTGAGGAATATTTTGGATTCTTTATCTAAGAAAAGATGTGCTGGCATTGGAGAGGGTTTAGAGGCGGTTCAAAGTAATGATCCCATGAATGTAAGAGATAATATATGAAAAGCATTTGATGGCTATGGTATTTCCTGGAGTTTAGAAGAATGAGGGGGGACTTTATTAAACCAATTGAATATTGAAAGGCCCAAATAGAATGGATGTGGAAAGGATGTTTCCCATAGTGGGGGAGTCTAAGACCAGAGAGAACAGCTTCAGAATATAAGGACATCTCTTTAGAACAGAGATGAGCAGAAGTTCTTTAGCCAGAGGGTGGTGAATCTGGAATTCATTGCCACAGATGGCTCTGAAGGCCAAGTCATTGGGTACATTTAAAGCAGAGGTTGATAGGTTCTTAATTAGTAAAGATTTTGGGAAGAAGGCAGGAGAATGGGGTTGAGAAGGATAATAAATCAGTCATAATGGAATGGTAGAGTGGACTCAATGGGCGGAATGGCCTAATTTGCTCCTATAACTCATAGTCTTATGTACTGGATTGCACACATTAGATTTTTGCAGCAGGTTAAGGCATTAGCACAGAATCATGAGCAAATCGTCAACTAGAATCAAAGCTCAATTCACAAATCAAGCCTATAACCAAACTCATTAATGATTCTGCATTTAGAATTCAGTCTTCATCCCAGCAGTAAAAGTGGACAGAATTCTTCTCCTGTTCCAAACACGTGTCTTGGTCCTTAGTAATTTACATCAGCTGTCAGATAGATTTTATCCAGTTTCCTCTTCCTTGTAATCAACTTCAAATGAATAATGTTCATAAGGAAATACATTCTTATTAACCTCTCCCTTCCATTTTAGGTTTCTCAATCACTTGTTCTCAAGCAGTCTTCCCTTTCCACGGATCTCAGAATCGGGAGACTGTTTCTATGCACATAGAGAAAGCACGAACTGAATCTTGCATTTTCAGTTCATATTTTAATATTGGAATGTGTTTAAGTCTGTGTCAAAAGCAATAAAAGTATGAAGATGAAGTGTTGAATTAAAAGGTATTGCAACTAAGAGAAGACATGACTATTTAAAAAAGCATTTGCAAATAAATTCTATGTTCATTGACTGTTATTTCTTAATCAGCAACTGAAATACCTTACTTTTTGCATCAATACTAAGATCAGAATGTTCAAAATCAGCTGTAGATATAAAATAGGCATTGGACATTGTCTATCCATTATACAGAAGTAAAGCAAAATTGAGGTAGTGTATAATAGGTAGAAAACCCCACTACTATCTATTTACATCAGAGGCTGAAGGCTCTGTTCTCATGAAGACAGCATGTTTGCTTCCATTAAGTCACTAATAATTCCACTCAAAAGTCAGTGTCCAACCCTGCTTTCTCTAATAGTAGTTCTTCTCTCTGCTTAAATCCTCAGTTCTTGCACATTCTAATTTAGTTATTGCATTTATTGCTCATGATGAGATCTCCCCTACTTTGGTAAAACCCAAATGCAGATTAAGTAACAAGCTTGCAGAACCCTTCCATTTGATCTGGAAGAGTCATCATGAGCTTTCAGAGTAGCACACAAAACGTTGGAGGAACTCAGCAGCTCAGGCATCATCTATGGAAAGCAACTCAAAACTTGATGTTTCAGTCAGAGACCCATCATCAGGACTGAGCTTTCAGTGAAGCTTCTAGTTGCCTTGAGCTACAGTCGTCTTGTCAATTTAATTTTCCATCCCACTCCTTTCCTGACTGTTCCATCTTCAATCCACACTGCTCAACACCACCACCATCAATAAATAGTTCAAATCAGAAGTTAGTCACATGGCTCCTCTTCCCTCATCACTCTTCAAAGACACATGCCCACTTCTTAAGGCTTTGACATACTCTGTGCTATTCATTCACAGGCAAACCACCTGAACAATGAGACACTGTACTTCCCTGCCTCTTGCTGGGCAAGAAGGTTCATAACTGATGTCAATAACAACACACGATGGTACATATAGGTGTCATTGCAACATCTTATGCCTTTGGAGGAGAGAATGCTCATGATTTGAATGAACATAGTGGAATTAAAAGTGAACTAACAGAAAAAGGAGTCGGCTACCCCTGTCCACCATGCCTGCACCACTATTCAACAAGATTATAGCTGATAATTTACCTGTGTGATTTTACTGTACAAACCTCAGAACTTTTGATTCCCTTCACAATAAAAGCTATATCTCTTTATTGAATATGCTCATTGCCAACATTCCTTCTAAGTTTTTTTTTACAGCTGTGCGTACTAACCATTGCTCTGAACAGGAAATCTTTACATGGCCTAAAAACTGCATGGCACTTTATTTTTTTTAAATGCATACTATAAATATTCAGAATGAAAATTGAAAAATCACACACTTCTGATTTCATTAATTGAAGGGTATAATGGAATACAGTATAAGAAAATCTTCCATGTTTCATAAACTTTTAAACTTAGTTAGCATTGGCGTTCTGCAGGCTGGCAGTTTATTGGCAATGAGCTACTGACTTCCATTCTGTGTTTATTGTTACAATTTGTAGCAGCGTTACAATTTGAAACACTGACAATGTAAATAACTTGAAGTTCTAAAATATTTTAAAGTAAAGGTTATGGTACATTATTTAGAAAAAATTCTAGATTACATTCATTAAGACAATTAATTACAGGGTATTTTACACTTACACTTAATTTTTCAAAATTATATTAACAATATATAAAAATTCCAGCTGTGTAGCAACAAAGAGATTTATTCTTGTATTAAAAGCTTCTTGCAATAAAAGTCAAGATGATTTTCCTTACTTGCTGCACTGCATGTTAACTTTCAGTGATTTATGCACAAGGACATCAGTCCTTCTGTAAACCAACACCTTACATTCTCACGAATTCTATAATACTCAATTTTTCTATTTCTGTCCTGTCACAATAGGTGACATCAGTGTTTTCCATATTGTTATCAACTGTCCATGCCCATTTACTTTAAGTCTGACTATGCTCTCTCTTCCTCACCCACCAAGCTATTTTACATCCTCCTCACAACCTACACTGTTCCCAGCTTTGCACTCTCAGTAAATGTACATGTAATACACCTAGTTCCTACTTCTAAATCATTGATGCATATTGTAAGCAAATGGGTGCGGCAAGGATCAGCAACAGAGCCAAACTAATTTCAGCCTCATGGACCCAAGATGACCAATTTATACCTATTTTGTTTCCTGTCCATATCTGTAACATATGCAAAATATTTGTTTAATGTCTGTCATTTCCTTATTCCCTAATATAACTTTGTCTCAAACTCTAAGATCCCCACATGAATTCAGATGACCTTTGTCTTTTTTCACAAATCTACAGAAGCTTTTAGAATTTGTGTTTGTGCTTCTCACTAGATTAATAAAGGAAAGTAGAAAACAGGAGTAATTTATAGGAGGTACTTTGCGATTTTGTGGTACTTTCACCAACACCTGTGTGGGTTTGTGTTCACCAAAAATTAAAAGCTGCAGCACTGGAAATTTGAAAAACAAGGAAATACTAGAAACTCTCATCACATCAGGCTGCATCAATGCAAAAACAAGTTAAAATTTCAGATCAAAGGTTGTTTATTAGTACCAATCTGATAAAGAATCATTCAGCTGAAAATGTAAACTTTGTTGCCTTTCCTATCAATGCTGCCTGATCTAATGAATGTTTCCCACTAATTCTGTGTTTACCTCAGGTTTAATATACTTTTATTGGCAATATTTTAAATGTCTTCCTTTGATCTACAACTATCTTTAACATATCTCATCAACCACAGGTGGACCACATATCCTGTTGGGTTTCGTGACTTTTGTTGTAAAAGATACATTAATTCTTTAAAGGTTTGCCATTGCTTGTTTGCTGTCATGTCTTTTAAGGTAATTTGCAACTTCACCACAGCCACTTCTCATCTCACTCCTTTGTAACTTGTGTTTTTAGATTTAAGACCCTGGTTTCAGGTTGAGTAAAATCTTTTGTAATCTTGACATAAAATCTACATCTACCTTGTTGAACTACTAAGAATTCTGTGCATCTCAATGAAGCTACATCTCATATTACTAAACTCCAATAAATAAAAGACCCAACTGACTCACTCCTCTTCATATTACATCATTCCCATCAAAGGAACCAATGTGATGAATCTTCACTGCACACTCTCTTTAGCAAATATATCTGTTCACAGTAACAGAGACTAAAAGTGTACACAAATACTCCAGGTGTGGTTTCAATAGGGTCCTAAATAAATTGTAATGAGGCAATTGTACTCATATTCAAACCCTCTAATGACAAAAACCAGCATACTGTTTGTATTCTAATTATCTGCTGTACCTGCCTATTAATTTTTAAAAACTTGCGTTGGACATCAACATTTCTTCATCTTCTGCTACAAACACGTTTATTCAAAGAAAATTAAACCCTCACTTTTCCACATTGTACTTCATCCACCATGTTTTTCCAGCACTTTACCCTCTTGAAACCTCTTTGCATCCTTATCACTACAACATTCCCAATATAGTGTCTGTGTGCAACTACCAGAAAACTTGAAAAAGTATTACATTTGGCCCTCCCGGCATATTATAAATTGGTTTATTATTGTCACATATACTGCTATACTATAAACTGCTTTGCATACCATTCATACTGATAATTTCATTACATCAGTACATCAAGGTTTTATAGAATAGAGGTACATATGTAGTGCTACAGTTGTAGAGAAAGTGTAGCACAGGCTGACAGAAAGGTACAAGACCATAACAAAGCACATTGTGAGATAGCTACTGAACAGCTGAGATCCAGGCACAGATACCTGTGATACCCCACAACTTTGTAGCCTGCTAACCTGAAAAGGATGAGTTAAATCCATTTTGTTAATCAATTTTCTTTCCAGGCTGATTTATTACCTGAATACCACATGCTTGAACCTTGTTCATCAACTTCCTGTGTGAAACAAGCCTTTTATATCTAAATGCCTTATCATCAAACAGCCTTCTATAAATCTAAATCCACTAATTTCCTTTTATCTACTCTACAAATTCAAAAGAACTCAAATCAAATAGTCAAACATGATTCTACTCAATCATTACTTTTCCAAGAATCTTGACATCACATAACTTACAAAATTGTAAAGGAGCAGACAAAAGCCAAAGAAAAATAAACAAATCTCATCTGCTAAGATTCAACCCTTGGTGTAACGTAACAGTCAAAATATTGAAGACAACATGGACATTTGAGAAAATGTTTGTCATGTGGTTGGCCAGTTGCTGATCAATGGAGATATGCAAGTTAGAATTGATCATTCTAGCAATCAATGCAGTTTTGAAAGAAAAGTCAGAAACCCCAGGAGAGCCCCTAACGGCCACGTTCACTACTCCACGTACTTGTTCAGTCTTGAGTAGAATGCCATTGTAACCTCCCAAGTGCAGTGATGCATAACAAACTAGGATTTATAGTTGTGCCTGAGAATATGGTCAGAACCACACAGACACAATTACAAAGATGTCAACTTAAATTTGTTCTCAGGCCAATAATGTGCTTGATATTCAGAAAATTCAAGAACTATTAAACTGTCTAAAGTTGTTCTAAATTTAGAACAAAAATATTTTTGAACAAATAAAGCTTTAAACAATTAAAAAAACAAGTAAACCTAATATATGCAAATTACTTAATTACACCAAAGCTGTTCTTGCTCATGAAAATAAATGGACAAAATCTGGCACAGATTCAGCAGATTCCTTTGCATCACTAATAGAGCAACTTCACAATTAGATTTCCTCATAGAATCCAATGGCCAAGTTAAGGCACAGTTGGCAAAATCCCAGCGAAGAGCAGCCAGCAGATTTGGGGCTTCTGCTTAATATGGGAGCCCTACACTTGTTGCACTAACACAGAAAATGTGAACACTTTTGGTAACACTATATCTACTCATCTTGCAAATAAGTCCGAGTGATACAGGTCAGGGAGATCTTTTCAAATTTACACTTGGTTCTACTAACCTGGAAAAGTATTGTGACATCTATTTGTAAAATACCAAGTTTTGCTGGATTTTGCTGTTCATTTTCTATGACATAAAAGTTATTTTTAACACAATCGTATTAACTGCAGATGCTATAGTCACAGTTGTCAGAATCATGTTCATAGCTTTTCACTTATTAAGTGGCATTTCAGGGGTGGTGAACCTGACACATCTGCCCAAGATGAAATGCACAATAAATTTGTTAGCACAGACAGCATGCAATACCACCACCCAATTCTTCAAACTCCACCCATAATAAAAATACATACAGATCATCTGTACTGCCGAATGAAGGAGTGAATTTTTTTTAATAACCCAAGAGCAGTGAGCTGTTTTCACAGGAAAAGTTTCATGTTGGCTTAGTGCCAGGTAGACAGTTGTGAGAACACATGATGTTAGATGACACATTTTGAAATCTTCGCAGACCTCATGTACATATTATTTGGATAGTAAATGAGTGGGCCAATTCACATTGGCTTCACTCGAATTATATATTTTTTGTCTTTTGTCATTTCTGAGTTAACAGTGGATATTTAGTAAATATTGCAAGTAGTTTATTTTATTTTTTATTTCGTGATGCGGAACAGGCCCTTCCGACCATTCAAGCCACACTGCCACAATCCCTTCCCCCCTCATCCCCCCCACCCCCCGATTTAACCATAGCCTTATCATGGGACCATTTACAATGACCAATTAATCAATACAGCTTTGGAGGGCAGGAGGAAACCCACACATTCACAGGAAGGATTCACAAACTCCCTACAAAGGATGCTGGGGTTGAACATTGACACCATATTCCGTAATAGCAGCACCCTAACCACTACCCTACTGCAGTGCCTACAGACAGCTTAACATTAGACAAAATTAATTTTGAAATGCTACAGTGAATTGATATCAATAATTTTGAAATTGATTTATAATCCCTCAATATGAAAGCAAATGTTTGTCAACTTAAGAGGTGAAGTAGAAAACATTGAAAGAGATTAGTCAGTGACTAGATCAAAGCATAAAAACTCAGACAATGAGGTTATGAAACGCTGGAGTTCCATTCCTGGAATTTTCAACTGTCTGAAAAATTGTGCAATGGCAATACTTAACAGCTGTTTCATCAACATTTTCCTTGTGTTCAGTAATGAACTTGATCAACTCTTAATTCCAGGAGCAGATCGACTGATGAATCTAGTGCGATGTACATAGATTTTCTTTTTTAAAAGTTTATAATTATTGTTACTAGCTCTTTAATCTCTGCTGAAAATTACCATGGCATGTTAGAGAATTTTTTAAACAAGATTATCGCCAATTTGGGCACGTGTTCTTGACCCGCACCCGATTTAAAGAAAGAAGCAATATTGTGATGAATGTAGTTGGAACTGTTCAGGTTTGTATTTTTCTGAGGTGTAATCTTCAACACTTTATTTGTTAATTTCATGAAATCCCCTGTGACAAATGCTTCTAAAATCCTTCTATCACTCAATTCCAACCATTTGTAAACTGTGGTTTACTTCATTCCAGAGAGCAGAAAACCACAGCCTCAATACTTATTTGGAATACCTTTTTCCGCAGGAAAAATAAGAAATCTTACTATTAAGAAATTAAAGTTCTTTTGGTGCTGATCTAGCGAAATAATAGCTTTATTTACATTAAAAGTTTGTCCATACAGATGACAGTGAGTTATTGAAACATGGAGTTATAAATCTAAGCATTATAGAATTACAATCAATATATAATAACAGTGAATTTGATATGTTCATGAACTGGCAATATCTTGACAGGCCATCACTGAGGTTATGCAAAGAGCTGATGATTTCATTACCGTTCATCATTAAGAATAGCTGCTTTTGCACACATCACTCCTTTGCTAACATCACTTTAAATCAAACATCTTAGTATATCCATTTCATCTTACCAATGGAGACTTCTTTATATTCCTTTGAGATTCACAATCAATTCAATCTAAAGTTACTTCTATAAATGTTGTTATATCCATTCACTCACTGATATTGCACTCACAACAAATTTATATATGCAATGTAGAAACCTGTGAAACCTCTAAAAATCACGGTTTGAAAGGCATGGCAATTCTTTGATTGTAAACAGGCATTTACCCTGTTTTACCTTTCGGATTCAAAGTCATTACAAGTTGATATCATAAAAAGTGGCAATCTTAGCAAGGTACCATGGAAAACAGTTTTTAATGATTTCAAAGGATCATTGATATTGAAAGTAAAAATAATTGTAAATGTAATCTAAAAATTAGGCAGACCTACTTGCAAACTGATATTAAGGCAGATCAGGGGAGTAGCGTATCATATTTCTGGTCTTGAATAGCTCAAACTAAAGATGGTACAATATCCCATTGTATGCATATAATTACCACACCTTGCTTAGGAAATTAAAAGATCCCATTTACTTTGACCATGATCCTAAAAGTTGCATCAGAACCAGACATTTTAATGCCATATTTTACCAGCGTCAAAATGGATATAGCAGAATTACTGAAGCAGTTTTAGAATCAATTGATCACAGCAACTTAAAGACATTAGTTTTCTGCAGATGTACATCCAAACATATACTGAAATATGTGGTTTTGCGCCAACGACCAACACAATCCAAGCATTGCGCTGGGTCATCCCACAAGTGCAGCCCCATTTCCAGTGTCAACATAACATGCCCTCAACTTATTAACCACAAGCTGTACATCTTTGGAAAGTGGAAGGAAACCCACACAGTCACAGGGAGAACATACAAACTCCTTACAGACAGCAGTGGGAATCAAACTCCAATCGGCGATTGCTGGCGCTGTAAAGCAGTTGCTTTAGCTGCTACACTTCTGTGCAGCCACTTGATGTGAGTGCCCAAGAATAAGACGAAATGAAGGCATCCAGAAAGTATTGCTGTGACTTATAACATCATACAGCTGGAAACCCTAAACACCACTGGCGATGCCAATACATGGTGAAAACTGATAGTAATCCTTAAAAATCTTTTCTTCACACATTGAAATTATATCCTTGATCTTGGTATAGCTGGTGGAGCCTATCCGAAGTTCAATATGATATCACACCAACCTCTAATTAATTAAAGCCAAGGAATTCCCATCATAGTCAGTGCTATCCCCATCTTAACTGCATCACTAGCACTACATATATGGAGATAGGTGCTGTCCTTTACAAGGCTGTTCAGATTGACCAACACATTATAAGCTCGTACATCAATAGAGTTGAGCAAGTTAAGCCAAATACAAGAGGCTGAATGGGAAATGAATAGGAGCACAGACATTTAGAAGGCTTGTAGAAGTTAAAGGAGTTGTAGAGGTGAGAGAGGAATTGTGGGGCTGGGAAGGCATAGACAATGTTGCAAGATCATGTGGAGATTTGAAAATATGAATCTGGTCTTTACAGTTGTTGAATTGTCTCATGAGGGCTTGTGTATGTCACAGATTAATTAGCCAAGTTAAGCATCGAATAGACTCTGAAATTCTGCAACTCTACAGAGTTTTATTGTTTCATCATTTAGTTGCCAGACACCAGTGTCTATTTCTTAATTTCATCAGTGCTAGAAGGCAGGGCATGTAAACACAACATACTGATTTGCATTCCAGCAATGAGCCCTCCGAATAGGACCATCACTAAAACATGCAACACACACAAAATGCTGGTGGAACTAACATTTTGTGTGTGTTGCTTGAATTTCCAGCATCTGCAGATTTCCTTATGTTTGCATCACTAGAACATTCTGCTTTGTTGCCATCTTGCCAACAATTTTGAGCATGGTCTTTGAGCACAAACTAATCTGGAAATCATGTTTTCAAGGTGAAAACTAACCTGTCAAGTCAAGTAAAATAAAAATGGGTTTATGCATCCTGTTGCTTGTAAACACATACTATTTTTACTAAACTGACAAATGTGCCTACTATTCCTCTTCCCCAGAGATAGGTCATATATCATGATACCCCTATAAGTAAACATTTTTGCAGTCTTCAGAGACTTTCTACAAAGAAAACCTCTCATTGGAGACAAGAACTTGAAGCTCATTTCTAAATATCCCTTAACCTTAGTTGCACCTGGTACGCTTTCCAGAGACATCATGGAGATAGTTATATTTAATAGAAAAATACCTTTTGAAAATCAGTCAAATATCTGAAATAAAAATCCCACATCATCATTTAGTAAGGGTCAATTTGAATCATTTACTGAAAAACCACCTCCCCTTAATTAGAAAGAAACGGGTGGCAGCAGATGGAGAGCATTCTGCCTGGAGGTCGACTAAGGTTAGTCCACATGGATCAGTTTTGGGACCCTTATTCTTTGTGATTTTTGTAAATGATTTGGGTGGGGAAGTGGAAGGGTGGATTAGTAAGTTTCAAGATGACATGGGGAATGAAGGTGTTGTTGATAATATAGGGTTATTTTGGGCTATCATGCAATATAGACAGAATGCAGAGCTGGCTTAAGAGGTGGCTGATTGAATTCAGTCCAGAAAAGTGTGAAGTGATACTAAGTTCAAAGTAAATGAAATATACACTATATACAACTGTGAGATTCATTTTACTATGGCCGCACTCAATTATAAAATCAACAGAAGACTGCACCAACTTGGGCGTTCAATGTGCAAAACGTAACACAAAAAGAAATAACAAATAAATAAACAATAAGTAGTGAGAACTTGAGATGAAGAGTCCTTAAAGGTGAGTTCATGGGTTGTGGGAACAATTCAATGATGGAGCTAATGAAGTTGAGTGAAGTTAGCCCCTTTAGTTCAACAGCCTAATGGGTGAGGGGTAATAACTGTTCCTGAAGCTGGTGGTGTGATTCCTGAGGCTCCTGTACTTTCTACCAGATGGCAACAGCAAGTAGTAAGCATGACTTGGGTGCTGGAGGTCCCTGATGACGGATGCTGATTTTCTCTGACAACGCATCGTGTAGATGTGCTCAATGTGGGGAGATCTTTTGTTTGACTGGGCCATATCCTCTTCTTTTTCTAGGATTTTCTGTTCAAGGGGAATAGTTCAACAGCAAATCAAGCTGTGAGGCAGCCAATCAATATGCTCTCCATCACACATCTATAAAATTTTGTTGATGTTTCAGATGTCATTCTGAATCTTCTCAAACAGCCAAGGAAGTAGAGGTGCTGCCATGTTTTCTTCATAATTGCCCTTGGGTGCTGCACTCAGGACAGGTCCTCTGAAATAATACCGCCAAGGAACTTAAAGTAGCTCATCCTCTCCATCTCTGATCCTCCGATGAAGACTGGCTTGTGGACCTCTGGTTTTCTCCTTCTGAAGTTGATCATTCGTTCCTTGGACATGCTAACTTTGAGGAAGAGATTGTTGCTGTGGCACCACTCAGCCAGATTTTCAATCTCCCTCCTAGATTCTGATTCATCACCACTTCTGATTCCACCTTTGCCAGTAATGTCATCAGCAAACTTGAAGATGGCATTGAAGCTGTGCTTAGCCACATGCTCATAACTGGAAGGTAAGTAAAGCAGTGGACCAAGCATACAACCTTATGATGCTGGGATTTGACTGGGATTTGCAAGTCAGGAAATCCATGATCCAATTGCACAAGGAGGTATTGAAGTTAAGGACTTGAAGCTTATTGATCAGTTTTGAGGGGATGATAGTATTGAACGTTGAGCTGTGGTCAATAAAGAGCATCCTGATGTATGGACCTTTGCTATCCAGATGTTCCAGGGTTGAGTGAACAACTAATGAGATGGCATCTGCTGTGGGCCTGTTGCGCCTGCAGGCAAATAGGAGTGGATCCAAGTTGCTTCTCAGGCAGGAGTTGATATGTTTTATCACCAACCTCTCAAAATACTTCAACACTGTGGATGTAAGTGCTACTGGGTGACAGTCATCGAGGCAGGTTACCACATTTTTCAAAGGCAGTATCATAAGTGAAGTGGCTTGAAGCAGGTGGGTACCTCAGACAATTGAAGATCTCAATTAACAGTCCAGTCAGTTGATCAGCACAGGTTGTTAGTACTTAACCAGGTACCCTATCTGGGCCAGATTCTTTTCGTGGCTTTGCTCTCTTGAAGGCTGCTCACACACCCTCAAGAGGCTGGATTCACAGAATCATTGGAGGGTGACGGTCCCTCCATGTTTTGACTGTCAAAGCAAGCAAAGAAGGCATTGACCTCATCTGGAGGCAAAGCCCTGTTGTCCCCTGTCACTTGATTTTACTATATAAGGAGGTGATAGCATTCAAGCCCTAACGCAGCTGTCGAGCATCCTTTGTTGATTTAAGTTTAGTCTGGAATTCCCACTTCACCCGTGAGATGGCTTTCCGCAGATCTCACCTGGACCTCTTGTAACTTTCTTGGTCACTGGACTTGAATGCATCTGACCTGGCCTTCAGCAGATTGCACATTTCATGGTTTATCCAGGGCTTCTCGTTGGGCAAGATTCTGCATGAATTTGTAGGGACACACAGCAGGTTTAATAGAGTGCATGACAACCATGGTGTATTCGTTCAGATCCACAAATGAGTCCTTGAACACAGCCCAGTCTACCGACTTGAAGCAATCTTATAGCCACTCCTCTGCCTCCCACAACCACGTTTTTGCTGTCCTAATCTCTGAAGCCTTGCTCTTTAGCCTCTGCCAGTATGCAGGTCATCCTTATCTTAGACACTAGAAAATCTGCAGATGCTGGAAATCCAAAGCACCACACACAAAATGCTGGATGAACTTAGCAGGTCATGCAGCATCTATAGAAATGAATAAACATTCAGTGTTTCAGACCGAGACCCTTCTTCAGGAAGGTCTTGTGTGTTGGAACCCCTGGTGCTACAGGTTATATGCTGATAGCAATTGCACAGGGTTTTCTTCAAACAAGCCTGGTTGAAGTCCCCAGCTATGATTTGAAATGCATTTGGATGGGATGTTTCTTGTTTGGAGATGACATCATGCAATATCTTGTTATGGACCAGCAACAATAGGTGTAGAATGGAGTCACTGAACTATTGCAAAACAACTAAATTTATAAACATTTATGCCAAAAATATAGAAAATTAAACAAACGACTAATTTAAACAGAAGTTAACGGTGTTACACGTCTATAGCTCCCAAACAGTCAAACTTAGAAACAATTCTTAAAAAAGTCTTACTCAAGCACAGTCTCAGAGTGGCAGTTTTAAAAGTCCAGGTGATTCATGAAATAAGTGAGAGGACAGACTTGTATATTCCTGATGCAACAAAGGACGATCTTGGAGATTCACAATACAGCAGAGAAGTGATCTTGCAGAGACGAAGAAATGGTTACCATAGTTTGCGGCTGCCGAGTATCTTTTCCCAAAGAGTCCAAGAAGAGCGAGATTTTACAGAGTAACTGACAGGAAATATCCCTTTCACCAAAATGATCAGCACACAACACCCGAGACCATGCAGGGGTTAACCAAAAAGTGTGTGCCACAATCCACGTATGGATTATACGAAATGCCCGTCACATTCAAAATGCATAGAGTGCTGGCGGCTAACCCAATCCTTTGGGTTCGTTCGAAGCCTGCGATCTTCACCCTCACTCTCTCTTCCCGTCGATTCCTTAATGACTCCCAATTTCTGGCAATCGGTCTGTGTTTTTCTTTTTGTACTGTCATCAAGTGAACCTTACAGAAACTACGGATTCCCAGCAAACCATGTGACACCCCCAGGAATCGAAACTACAAACTTCCAGCGATTCTAGATACATCACACTTAGTAAATGAAACGAATATCATGTGACATCCACAGGAATCAAAACTGTGGACCCATAACAATCTCAAGCGCTCGATTATAGTTGGCTGCTGGTGGTATGTAAACTGCAGTCAGGATTATGGAGGCAAATTCCCGAAGTAAACAGAATAGACAGCATTTGATTATTATGTGCTCAAGGTTGGGGAAATGCAAGTTTGACAAAACTGCCATCAAAACACCAGCAAGAGTTTATTATGAAACACGCACCTCCACCTTTGCCCTTTTCTGAATCAGCAGTACAGTCCATCATGTGAATCACGCCTTCGGATCTGATCACCGTTTCTGGTGTGCTGGGAGCAAGCCATATCTTGATTACACATAGAACACAAAAATCTTTAATTTTCCTCTGATACAGCAATTTTGCCCTCAGGTCCTCATTTTTTTTTCTCCAACGACTGCAAATTTGCTAACAAGATGCTGGGTTGACAGGTCTCATTCGTCTGTGTTTCAGCCTGGCCTGGAGTTCCCCTCCTGCCTGCTTCCAACAATGGCGATAAACCTTCATCCACTTAAAGGTGGCGTAACTGCTTACATGAGCGTTAAGTTGGCTAAGTCCTTCAGAAGATCGTGAAATCAGCTGTTCATTTAATCAGCAGTCGACTTAAAAGTACTTTGTGTAAAGGTAAATTACATGCTGCAGATTACAGTGAGAGTAATTCAAAAAAGGTACACACTTTGGAAGATCAAACTTGAAGGCAGAATACAAGTTCACTGGCAGGAACAGAGGGATTTTGCTGTTCAAATCCTTCGATCTCTCAAAATTGCCACACAAGGTGCTAGGGTGTTTAAGGCTTATGGCATTCTGGCTGTCATTAGTTGAGGGACTGAGTTCAGAAGCCGCAAAGTAATATTGTAGCTCTGTAAAACAGGTTAGAACACACGTAGTGAGTTCAGTTCTGATCGCTTGATTACAGGAGGAGAGGTGCAGAGGAAATTTACCAGGATACTGCCTGGATTATCATGTTTTATGAGGAAAGGCTCCATGAACTAGGGCTTTTCTCTTTGGAGCGACAGAGGATGATACCTGACTTGATAAAGGTGTATACAATTATGAGAGAAATAGATAACAGTGGATAATGGCCAAAACTAGAGGACATGCACTTAAAGTGAGTGAAAGAGAGTTTAGGGGAGAAGACAGAGGTAGTTTTTTTTTCATACACAAAGAGTGGGGATGGTATTAGTAGCTAATACAACAGGGACATTTAAGGGACTCTTAGATAGGCACATGAATGTAAAAAAAGAGGGTTATGGGTTGTGTGGGAGGGAGAATATTAGATTGATTGTGGGGTACGTTTATATAGGTTAGCACAACATTGTGGGCCAAAGGGCTCATACTGTGCTGAACTATTCCACGTTCTAATGGAGACATCAACTTAGCACAGTTGGTAGCTCTCCACAGCTCAGTCAGAAAATTGAGGATTAAGCCAGCACTTCAAGCAAACAATCTAAGCTAATTAGATAGAACATACTTAGAAAATGACTCTCACAGTACACTGCGCGTTATCTGGCATTTGTTCATAAAACGTGTCTGCTGTCACGGTTCTACAGACTGACTGAAAATGAAGCAGCCATAAATTGCACCAATAAATCAAAAATGAACAGATGAACATCTTACAAATATGTAGATGATGACGAAAAAGTGATCAATAATAGGAATAGTTGGTTATAATAGTAGGTGATTTTATCTTCCCTAGTATTGCCAAAGTGCTTAAGATTCAGATGGACTAGATTTTGTTAAGTATGCCCAGTAAAGTTTTCTCAACCAGCGTAGAGATGGTCCTACCTGAAAGGAGGCACACTGGACCTCCGATCAGGCAACGACTGAAGAGTCAGTGTGAAGCACATTGAGACGAGTGATCATAATTTCTATAATTTTTAAAGTTATAGAGAAGGATAGGACCAGTCCATAAGTTAAAAATCCCTCAATGGTGCAAAGTTGTTTTTGATTTCATTGGACAGGTACTTGGAAAGATTGATTGGGAGTGGATGTTTGCACATAATGCAACATATGGCAAGTTCGAGTTCTTCAACACAGGAGATATTGAGTGTTCAGGGCCATGTTCCCGTTAGGCTGGCAAGATTAGTAAACTCTTGTTCACAAGGGAATGAGACTCTGGTTAGGGGGAAAAGGAGGTAAATATAGATAGCTGGGATCAAACAAATCCTTACACCCAAAAGGGAAACTGGGAGGTCAAAAAGAGGGCATCAGAAAGCTCTAGCAAATAAGGTAAAAGAGAATCCCAAGAGATTCTGTAAGATCACAAGTTCAGTTTAAAGATTTATGTGGTCATCTACAAATGGAAGCACAGGAGATGGTGGAAGTCTCAAATATATTTCTCATTTGTATTTACCACGGAGGAGCCCAAGGTACTCAGTGATTTCAGGGAAAAGAAGGGTAATGTCCTGAAACATACCCACATCATCTAAATTAACAACTTAGTTGAGAACATAGACTGCATAGTTATTAAGTTGCTGGACAGTTAAGAAATTTATCTGAGATCACAACATAATCTATATCAACTGGGAAAGGAGGTCAAGGAATGGCAGATGGAATTTAACTTGGACAACACTAAAGTGTTAAATTTTTATAAGTTTAAATTTGGGCAAGACTTACATAGTAAATGGCAAAACCCTGGAGAATCCACACTTAAAGAACTGCATGCAATTCTGGTCACCTGATGTCCTAATATATGAAAAAAGGATGCTGTAAAGATTCACAAGGATGTTACCAGGTCTGAAGGATATGGATTACAAGGGGAAACTGGATAGGCTGGGGCTTATTTCCTGGAGTAGAGAACACTGGTATGTAAAATCATGAATGACACTAAGTGAATGCTTTTATTGGGGTTGGGGAATCTAATACTAGAAGGCATTGATTTAAGGTGACAGGGGAGAAACTTAAAAGGGGCCCCAAGAGGCAATTATTTCCAATGGCAAGAGAATAGGAAGAGCTGCCAGAGAAAGTGTTGAACATGGGTACAATGACAATGTTGCAAAGACTTTTGGACAGGTATATGATAGGAGTGGATATTTAGTCATTGTGACTCAAGACATGGAGCACTGTATCACCGGGCAGGCTGAAATTCTACAAAATATCCACACCAACACTCCTTTCAAGGATGCTTTTTTTCATTTCCTTGTGTTGACAGCATCTATAAATTGCATACGCAGCAGTGAGACAATCTGTGAAACACGTTCAGCTGGACAGTGACCTCCTCTACAAGGAGCAGAGATCAATCATGGATGCAAGGGAAGAGAACAGTCTACAAAAGAGAACTGACTGTGACACAGTCGCTTGGTCAAACAACATTTAGAATCCTTTTCTCATGGAGAAAGAAGCCTAACACCCAGATGTCTAACATAGGCAGTCTTTTCCAACTGGAAAGTTTTCCTTGCCCTCAGCCCCTCCCTTCCCCAACATCTCTTGTTTCTGGTCATGCTGGAGCTACAGATGGATCATAAAATGAAAGTTGCCATGATTAGCAGGGAACAATTTCAGGCCAGCACTCACCTAGGCTCTACACATGACTTGTATCAACAGTGTTCTATCAAGCGAGTTATGATGAGTTCTGCTTCAAATTGCTTCCCAAATCTACAAGTCATTAGTGATCATTTTGACTAATGCTGCTGCAAGGCAGAACTCTGCTGTTGAGCCTTGATTTTATGTGTGTGGATCACACTTCTGTGATTCAATTTCACAGAAAAGTTACCAGTTGGACATTGCACATGGATCAACATCAGCCAAGCATATTCTGCATTCAGTGCATAGGTGCATTGCATACATAGACAAGGCAAAACACACAAAATGCTGTAGGAACTCAGCATCTCAGGCAACATCCATACACATTTCGAGCAGAGATCAGAATCAGGTTTATTATCACTGGCATGTGACATAAAACTTGTTAACTTAGCAGCAGCAGTTTAATACAGTACATAATCTAGCACAGAGAAAAAAAACCAATAATAAATGAATGAGTAAATCAATTACATATATTGGATAACTATTAAAAAATGTACAAAAACAGAAATACTGTATATTTAAAAAAGTGAGGTAGCATCCAAAGCTTCAATGTCCATTTAGGAATCAGATGGCAGAGGGAAAGAAGCTGTTCCTGGAACGCTGAGTGTGTGCCTTCAGGCTTCTGCATCTCCTTCCTGATGGTAAGAAGAAGTGAGAAAAGGGCATGCCCTGGGTGTTAGTGATCTTTAATAATGGACGCTGCCTTTCTGAGACACCACTCCCTAAAGATGTCCTGGGTACTTTGTACTCTAGTGCCCACGATGGAACTGACTAGATGTACAACTTCTACAGCTTCTTTTGGTCCTGTGCAGTAGCCCCTCCGTACCAGGCAGTGAAGCAGCCTGTCAGAAAGCTCTCCACAGTACAACTATAGAAGTTTTGAATGTATTTGTTGACATGCCAAATAACTTCAAACCCCTAATAAAGTATACTGGCTGTCTTGCCTTCTTTATGACTACATTGATATGTTGGGACCAGGTTAGATCCTCAGAGATCTTGACACCCAGGAACTTGAAGCTGCACACTCTCTCCACTTCTGATCCCTCTATGAGGATTGGTATGCGTTCCTTTGCCTTACCCTTCCTGAAGTCCTCCATCAGCTCTTTCATCTTATTGACGTTGAGTGCCAGGTTGTTGCTGTAGCACCATTCCACAAGTTGGCATATCCATACCTCACACCTGTACGTACTCTCGTTACCACCCGAGATTCCACCAACAATGGTTGTATCATCGGCAAATTTGCAGATGGTATTTGAGCTATGCCTAGCCACACAGTCACGTGCATACAGACAGTAGAGCAGTGGGCTAAGCACACACCCCTGAGGTGCAATAGTGTTGTCAACAAAGAGGATATGTTATCGCCAAGCTGCACAGACTGTGGTCTTCTGGTTAGGAAGCCGAGGATACAATTGCAAAGGGAGGTACAGAGGCCCAATTTCTGCAACTTCTCAATCAGCATTGTGAGAATGATGGCATTAAATGCTGAGTTATAGTCGATGAACAGCATCCAGACGTAGGTGTTTGTGTTGTCTAGGTGGTCTAAAGCCGTGTGGAGAGCCATGGAGATTGTGTTTGCCATTGACCTACTGTGACAATAAGCAAAT